>NC_141539.1:118025000-118326875 GCF_021556685.1 Rattus norvegicus | reverse complement strand
ATGCACCCAGTAAAGGCTTAACTTAACTTGTTCAACCTTATCAGTTTTACCCTAGTATAATATCATTATGCTAAAACAAATATTTCTACCCAGGTAAAAAATAGGAAAGTAGAGGTCTTCTCTTCACACATGCTAGATGTTTTAGCTGCACAGGTTGATCTTTATTTAAAATCTTTTTTATCATAAACAAAATGCTACATTTATGTCTTGGAATAGCTATGGAGTTAATTATAATTGTGATTATCATTCAAATTAAAATAAAAACATAAATCCTACATCTTTAATGTTAAGAAAAGTAATTAACTTGATCAAAGGTAGATGAGAAAGATATCCTAGGTACAGCTTAGCTCAGGAATGAAACTCACACCAGTCATTCTCACCCTGCTTCATGTGGCAAAAGATAAGACTACTTAATTGATCACAGTATGCTAGATTTCAAGACTTGGAACATTGAGGACTGCTTTCAGGTCTGTAGGGAGGTGTTGATGTTGAATTATTCACATTAAACACATGTGGAAACCCCATCTTTAACATCAAAAGGCATAATTAAATTATGTTGAACTAGAGGGAAATGATGTACACCCTATTGATTAATACAAAGAAGAAAGAGATGTTCATATGGAATTTGAGAAGCCTGTAGTAATGATATGTGTCAGGTGGAAACAGAGCTGGCAGCAGGCCTGCCATTTCAACACCACTTCCTGGGTATCAAATCTCAAAGACACAGTCAACCTGTCCAGCCAGGAGATAAAAACGTATTCCAGCAAGATCTTCCTATATCAAGTAATAATTTTATCAGCAGCAACATAATTATAATCCCCTCAAGATTCCTTGACATAAACTAACTTGCCCATTTTAATCTCAATCTATAAATTGTGAGCAAATTTCATATACATTCATATATTTTATATATATTCATATGCATACACACATACATATATATATATGCACACACACACACACACGCACGCACGCACACACACACACACACTGGTTAGGTTTGCTTGCGTGCAAAGTATCTTAGTAGTCATTTGATTGCTGTGGAGAGACACCATGAACAGGGTAACAAATATAAAAGATAACATTTAATTGGCACCTGTTTTCTTACAGTTTCGGCGGTTTCGTTCATTATCTCAGCAACCCAAGCAGGAATTATGTTGGAAAAGTAACTTAGAATCCTACATCAAGGTCCACATGCAGCAGAAAGAGATAGCTACAGCCTGGCATGGACTACTGAAACGTCAAATCCCACTCCTAGTGACTTCCTTCAGTAAGCTCACACCTACTCCAAAAATGCCACACCTCCTATTCCTTCTCATGTAGTGGCATTCACTAATGAGTAAGCATTCAGTATGTGAGGACATGAGAGTCATTTTTATTAAAACTACTATACAAGGTATGCTTATGATTATTTCCTAAGGACAACTAGGGTCAAATAGACCCTAGTTAAGGAATGAAGATTCGTGATAACTGAGGGGGTTTGAGTTTTTTAGTTTGCTTTTTATTTTATTTTTTTGAGATTCATGTCCATTTGTAAGAATATTTTTCTTGTAGAATTTGTATTTTTATTACAGAATTTCATTAGACCTTTACAACCAGCATCCTCCCAAGCCATTGGCTCTTCTTTGGGATTATCTTACCCAAATAATGCTCTATTCCTAAATGGTGATCAGCCAAGCCAGGCAGTGTTTTTTTTTTTTTTTATTTTCTATACAAAAGTGCTTTGTCAGGCACAGTGGTGACCTATACTGATGATAACAGAGTAAGTATGAGTTTTGTGGGCTATTATAAAGCTAGATGAATTTCAGTGGCCAAGAACATAGAACTTGAGAGCCTGCGAAACTAGTTTCTAATATGAGCAATTCACAATGTCCGTTTTGCTGTGATGGCATTGCACTGTTACCCAGTGAGCACTGAGAATGGAGCCAACGTAGGGAAGGTCGTAGTTTATAGGAAGGAACATGCAAGAAGGGTGTGGGCTAAGCTTTGAACCAGGGCAACTGTAGACACTGGGTTTTATTAACTTCTCTCAGTTCCCATGCCTCTTGGTCACTGTCTCTCTATGTGTGAGTACATGTGTGTGTGTGTGTGTGTGTGTGTATGTGTGTGTGTGTGTGTGCAAATATGTGTGAAATATGTGTGTGTTTGCGTGTGCCTGTACAAGTGTCCTTGGTTTGAGAAATAGATGGTCTTAATTCCTAAACTAAATCTGTTTCCAACTTGAATACATGTGATCTCATCCATACAGGAAATTTTCACTACGTCAACTGAACACTTATCCTTCTCTGAAAGACAGTAGCGTAAGTGTTGTATTTTTTTGATCAGTATATTTGCTATGAAACAATCTTATTCGTCATTATTATTTCACTTTTTAACTTTGGGATAGGGAAAGTGTGTTTTAAAATATATTTTTACTTCTTAGTCCTTATATATACCTGCACGAGAAAAACATTTCCATGTTTTAGCTGAAATCTTCTCCCGAGTTTTCAAAATGCCCAGTGAACAGGAGGAAACAAGAGCGACAGGTGGCATAACCTGGGTGGTTTCTGTAAGTGATGAATTTTAGTTCTTAATATGATACCTATGTGACATGGAAGTCGTTATTAACGGTATTGGCAGCTCAATTATCAGGCATCATAATATAGCTAGAGCTTAAAAACCTCAAAGAAAGAAAATTGGCTGGCCATTTTTTTTCCCGTATATGTAGTGGACATATTATTTAGATATTAATATGAGCAGAGTCAAACACAAGCACCCAAAAGTGCTAACATATTCACATCTACAATATTTGTGTATAATTCTTTTCTATTATCATTAATCCATAATTATGTTCATAATTAATTTTGAATTATTTCATAATTATTTTTTCATAATTTTCATAATTGATTCATAATTGTTGAAGGGCAGAAGTACCAGGAGATTTCCCCTATGAACTGCTAATGAAGCCCTCATGTAGCCCTTGGCCCACTCCTGAAGCTGGGCTCTGTTATCTCTTCAAAACTGCTTTTTCCTAGCACCAGTTACGATACTTTCCTTACTTATTTTCCCTTTTGTGGGACTCAAAACTTATCTAATGTATTTATCACTTTTGAAGTATTCTGCAATCCCACAATTCTTCTTAATGCAGTGTAAGGGTAACCAGAATAACTGAGTGCAATGCCTACTTCTCAAGGATAAGGCAGCAAGGCTCTAGGGTCCACCAAGCAGCTTTGGCTCTGTGGCACAAGCTTTCTGAGTGCACATGAAGTCTTGTAAATCCTCCGTTCCATTCCTGAGGAAACCTGGATGTGAAGTGACTCATGCCTTTGGATGTGAATACTTATAATAGTTATAATGCTTTGAAATATATTTTTGCTACTCATGTGAAATAGTAAAATACTTGTATATGACCTTTTCTTCTGCCTCCATATAAATGTGCTAAATATGCTTCAGTATGTAATAGCCTCTGGAGATACACGTCTATCCAGCAGTCCAAGGTTGGTTCCTTCTTCAGTCACAATCCACATTATTTGTTTCAGACGTGGTCTCTTACTAATACTGTAATCCATTGATTTAAGTTATACTGGCTTCTCGTCAGGCTCCAAGAACCCGGCTGTCTCTACCTTCCTGGTGCCGTGATTTAGAAGCATGTACTGCCATGCAGGGCTTTGCATGGGTGCTACAGATTGAACTCAAATCTTCAAACTTGGGTAGCAAGAACAATAACAACTAAGCCATCCCCCTGGTCTAGAGAGGTTGCACTTCAGAAAATGAGGAGGACATTATTGCATATGGCTTTGTAATTTTGTTTTGATTTGAAACCATGACAAAAATGAATTTTCTAGCTGCCAAAATAATAACAAGAATAAAGTTCTGTATCTACTTTCAGAGTAACACTTCATATTATAAGTAGCATGTGACGATCGCTTAGCATGGAAAGACATTAAATAAGCTAGTACAGATAGGACATATGCAAATATTTGCCATGTAACTGTATAAAGATTCAAGTGCCCTTTACTTGGTTGTTTATAATATAGTCCCTGAAAATAAGCTGAGAATGCGATCTATTTGTTCTGTTTGGACTAAACATAGTGTGGCGACAGGAAGCAGGAAAGATCTGACCAAGACAGGGCTCTTGTCAAGGAAGACTCTCTGAGAACGCACCAGGAAACCTCCCTTGAGAGAACTCAGCATGTAGGCTGCTCAGCAGAAGCTTGCTTGATCAAATGATTGATTCCCCTATATAAACAAGACAGACAGAACTTCAGAAATTATTGGAAAATATTCTTTGATATTATGGCATTTGAAAAAGCCACAAAAAATCTCATATCATGGGGGGAAACACAAAATAGTGTTACTACAAGAAATATGTTCCACCCAGGCTCTTAGAAAAAGGTGAAAAAAATTGTAACTATTGTATCGCTTGGCATCCTTATTTATGGCTAGATTTCAGGTTTTTCCAATCATTAAAAGTAAGTATATGTCATTTTAAGGGATAAATAAATTTTGTTATATGCTTTGACAAATTTTGTTTTTCTGATATAGCATATCTAGTTTGCATTTAACATTTGCTGTTAGAAATAGTAGTGATATATACAAACTTTCAAAGTTTTGTTCCATCAAATATTTCTTCCACATGTAGTAGAAAGGCAAAATGTTTTAGGAAAGACGCTCAAGTTTCCTCAGTGTTCATCATATACTAAACTTATTCTTAAGTCATCTTCACTATAATTCTGGTATCCAATTTGAACAAAATTTATGTCTGTAACCAAGTTCAGAGCTGTACACCTATGAGCTTCATGGAAGACAGATGTTCCCTACTAAGCAATTATTAATAGCAATTGAGAAAAGTGCATGAAAAAATGATCCTGTTTGATGTTTAAAAAAGGGGAAGAGAGTAAAAAAAAACAAAGAACTAGTTATCATACAGTAAATTAGTAGTATCATAAAGTAATTCCTCCTCCTCCTCCCCCTCTTCCTCCTCCTCCTCCTCCTCTTCCTCCCCCTCCTCCTCCTCCTCCTCATTTCCATTCCCATTCTTGTTCTTGTTCTTGTTCTTTTTCTGTAAAGTCCAAGAGAAAAATTTCCAATTTCTGAATGAACTCTCACCACTAGCTTTTATAATTTCAGTGCGTAAATGTTGGCAAAAGGAATAAAGTCCGCAGTAGATAGATTACTAAATAAGCCCAGAGTATCCTCCAATTCAAGCGTGAAGCATCATACCTGCCTCTTGTTGCAGAGTATAGCTCACTATTGCTCTCAGAGCAGAAAGAAGTACTTGTAGTGCCTAGACCCTGAGGGTACCTACTGACACATACTGGGGCAATGCTTTGTGAATGCAAGGGGTGAGATTCAGGAATGGATAATTGTTTTTTGAGGAATAAAAATATGAGAAAGAGTCCTAAATTCTTATTTTTTAAGGGCACAGTTAGGGAACATCACATCAAATGTCCAGCACTTAGGAAAAGATTTTCTGAAAGCTTACTCCTGAACGCACCTTTGCAGATTCAAGGAGATTCCGATTAAAGACAACCAAGTTGCAGCATATAGCAATCTGTCTCTAACTTTTTGTAGATTCCTGTAGCATTGTATAATTTCTGTTCTGCTGTTCAGATGACACTGATTGTATGTCCTCAGAACCCAAACACTGAGGTATATGACTGTGCTTAATCTGTCTCATGGTCTGATCTATTTGTTGCTTCCTGTCGCCACACTATGTTTAGTCCAAACAGAACAAATAGATCGCACCAATTACTTTGATCTTGGCTTCTCTTTTGACATCATCACAAGCTAATTGAGATAATAAATTTCCTTTGCTTTTACAACTATCTTTACAAATAATATTGCTTAAAGGTCCTTATATAGATAATATTAGACAGATATATATTATAATGTGATTCTCAATTATGTGTGACTTTATTTTGAAATTATGGCTTCAACTAGAGATGTTAAACCCTGTCTTCATTTCAAAAGCCTATGGAAAAATCTTCCATAAATCACTAATATTTAGATCCCATGTTAGAATTTGTCAACCGTTATGATATGGGAATGATGAATAGACAATGTTTAGTGAAGTCTTATCAGTCGATGATATTTGAGCATCCAGCCAATATTCAGAAACACTGCTTTTTACCTATAAACATCCTGCATGATCATGAATGAAAGAACATGTAAAACAAGTTGAATGGTTAGTACAGTTTCTGAGTTATTGAATATCTTGACAAAGCTATTTCTCTGCTTGCCCAAGCCATTTGAAAGCATAGACCCAGTCATCATTTCAAGAATCATTTGATAATATTAACCCTGTACATACATACATTAAGATAACCCAGTATGACTCCGTCAAACATATTTGAAAATCTGTTCTAAAACAGATCTATCCAGCTCCCAGGAGAATAGCTAAGAAAGTAATTTTACAGGACTTTCTAGACAATTTTGTGTACTTATTGTTGGTGATGGTCTGTAGAACTGAGTATGCCAGGAGCGAAGTTTTACGATTCCTGAGGGCGGATGAGAAGATGAGGAGCCCAGGTGTTCTAAATTGCCACAATTCTAGAAAGCAGGGCAATGGTATGTTCATTAAAAATATATCTTATAAAAAATCTGAAACGTAGTACTAACTATACTCTTCCACTAAACTGACTTACAGTGAAGTAGCTTCTTCAAAACACAAATTAGAATGAAAATATTCCAGGCTGTGACATTGGACACACCTCTTATTCTCAATGCATGCCACATCAGGATTTCAATATAGAGATGCTTTAAAACATCTTTCTACCTTTTTGGAAAGGGAAATTAGTTTAAAGTTGAAAAGCTTAGAAATATAAAGAAGGTTAATTGCCAATTATAAGAAAAAATATTCAAAAGAAAGGGGAAAGCCATGTTCAAGCACTATTACCCTTTCTCTAATTTGTGTTCTAATGCTATTGTTTTTATGTTTGTTTTAAAAATATTGTTCAGGGTATTTTAGTCCCTGCTCATTGGAAGGTAGATTTAGAATTTTCCTCAAAACAATGAAAAATGGAAGTGGCCCTGGCCTATGATTTGGATTAAAAGACATGTCTCTGGGAGAAGAGAAAATCAAGATTGAATTAACGTTTTCCTGAACTCTCCTGAAGATGATTATAGTTAGGAAGTTAGAAGTGTCTCTCTACCTTGTGCGTAAATGCTACTGCATTTTGAAATGAAGAAGGCAACTGTTTAGGATTTAAGAAACATAAAGAGTGTCATATCAGAGACCTGGGAGGTGAGAGACTCTCAGGACTCATAGGGGAGACCCTAGATGAAATGCCCTACAGTGGGGCCAGGGAACATGTTGAGACCACCTCTAGCAAAACCCAGGGCATCAAGTGAGGGATGGGGTAGCTATACCACAGTCAAAACTCTGACTCACACTTCTACCTGTCTGAAAAGAATACAGGGATGGAAATGGAGAAGAGCCTGAGGAAAATATGGTCCATCAACAGGCCCAAAGTGGGATCCAGCCCAAGGGGAGGCCCCAAGACCTGACACCATTATTGAGGCTCTGGGGCGTTCACAAAAAGGGACCTATCATGACCGCCCTCTGAAAGACCCAACAAGCAGCTGAAAGAGTCAGAGGCAGATATGTGTTCCCAAGCAATCAACAGAAGCTGCTGATCCCTGTAGTTGAATTAGGGAAACGCTTGAGGAAACTGAGGAGGAAGGTGACCCTGTAAGAGGATCAACAGTCTAAATAAACCTGGACCCCCAAGATGTCCCAGACACTGGATCACCATACAGGCAGCATACACCCGCTAAGATGAGATCCCCAACACATACAGAGCAGAGAACTCCTGGGTCTGGGTTCAGTTAGAGAAGATATACCTAACCCTCAAGAGACTGGAAGACCCAGGACGTTTAGAGTTCTGGTGTGTGTGTGGGGACATCCTCATTGAGTCAGGGGGTGGGGGGGACTAGAATGAGGTAAGAAATATAGAACTGTTAGGAGGGTGGACCAGGAGGGGAATAGAATCTGGAGTGTAAAAATAAATAAATCGGTAGATAGATGATAGATAGATAGATGATAGATAGATCGATATAGATAGATGATAGATAGATAGATGATAGATAGATAGATGATAGATAGATAGATAGCAAATCATTTAAACAATAAGTCATAAAAAAATCCCAGAAATATAATGTTAATCTAACCAAGCTGGTTGTAGTCATTTCCTTCATTTTGCTATTCTCGGATGCAGTAGAGCAGTGTTTCTCAACCTTCCTAAGGCTGTGGCCCTTTTATAACCATTCTTCATGTTTTGCTGACCCCCAAACATAAAATTATTTTCATTCCATCTTCATAACTGTAATTTTCTATGAAGCAGAGTGTAAGTATCTGTGTTTTCTCATGACCTTAGCCAATGCCAGTGAAGGGATCTTGGACGGCTTGAAAAGCACTACAATAGAGATTTTCATATCCTATAGCACATCAAAGCAGTCATTCATACTTTTCTATTCTGTCACAATTACATTTGGTTGTTTCCTACTATTATAAATAGGAGTAGGTCAGACATTTAGATGTTTAGTTTGCAAATGCTTCTGTCAAAATACGTACGTAGATTTGTAGTCCTTCTCTTTTAGTACTAAACAATATAGAAGTCAGACAACCACACCATTCTGGAAGCTTCTACCCATTCAGAGAGGTTGGGGATGCAAACCAAAATAGGCTTTAAAGATAAAAATCACTGTCTCTGAATAGGCTGGAAGAATGAACCTGATTCGAAAATTCATAGTGATGTCAGACCTCTTATTTAATGTAGAAAAGAAAAATACCCCAACAGGCCTAGAACTTCAAAAGGCTGCTCCGTACCAACTATGATCCAAGAAAAAGTATAAAACATCATTTTACCTTAAAATATAACACCTTGGCAAAAGTACTCATGTCCCAGTCTGCAGGTGACAGACACTCTCCTTAGTTCCTTGCACCTACTCTTTGCATTGAAGCATTACTGTTCAGAAAAGGCTAGCCCATTTCTTATTCATTCAGTTGCTACTTGTTTTTTATCTTTTGCTCAACAAATATAGTCAAAATACCTTACTAGGCCTTGGCAAAGGGCACATTATTGGCTATGAATCCTATGTTACAGAAGCTCATAGACCGCCATGAAAGGCAGATTGAAGGTTTCCATGATTGTAGAGGTTGTCTTACCACCCTCCCTTTGACTCTACTCAGGGTCTGTAAAAATAAGGACCTATCACTATAATCTACCACTATAAGTAACCTTATGTTACTTAAAAACAGCTTTCTTGCAGATTTGATTAAAGTCCCTAATCCATTATTTGACATTGTTAATGAAATGGAGTTCAGCCTAGATAGACCTGACTAAAGTGTGTTATATTAAAAAACAATCCACAACAATTCTAGCTAGGCACTGGCCAGTGGTCTCAGTTTGTTCCCAGGCCTGCTTATAGGTTGTGGTGGTATTCTTTCCCTTTTGTCCAAGCCTGCCCTCCCAAAGTTCACACTGCCTCCCCAGACCCCCTTAAACAGCAGTCTCCTCCCCGCAGCTGTCTATTGCCAAACCTGCTCAGTGTCCCACCCCCCAAATTTCTGTAGCTAGCTGGGGGGCACTCTTGCAAAACCAAGCTATGCTGTGGTTTCCTTTCCCTGGACCTCAGCTGAATCATCTGAACAAAGAAAACGCTGGACAACCTTAGTTTAAAATCAACCGATAACACAAACGCTGAGCGCAGAGCCTAGAACCCTATTTTCACCAATTATTCTAAGTTAGAAATCTTGTGGATCCGCCACCTGAACTAACAGCCTATGGTCTATATCAAGCCTTGCTCCCACAGTTCAAAAGCAAGTTTCTCTCTCCTGTGTTCTCTCTTTCTCCCCAGACGGAGAAGACCCTCATCCTCCTTGCCCAGTGATTGGATTCTTATCAGCTTTATTTATTCAATTAGGGGAAATTCAGCTGCGTGGATTGTTGTCTATATGCAGGTGGAGGTGGGCACAAGGCAAGGCAAGGCCTGTGATTGGGCAGTGAAAAAGTAAGGCAGGCACAGAGTTTTGGAGAGATGGAGGGGGGAAAAGGATGACCCAGATCTGTGTGGCCTTAAAGGACCACAGGTAATTATGAATATTTCATGAGGGATGGATTTCTATAGGACAAATTTGTCTTATCTAGGTAGGCAGTTTATATTAATGTTAATTGGTTTAGAGTTTATTGTGTGGACATTTTGTAGGGTGAAGATTTACTAATGTAAATCTGATTGATAAATTACAAGCTTATTGAGTTTTGATTTTAACAAGTTACTGGGAATTATGACTATAACCACAGGAGACATATGCTGGGACTGTGGACAGAGTTCACAGCAGAGAGTACAATAGGGTGGCTGCTGCTGGGGCAAGAGAGTAGGCTACAATGTGGGGCTAGCCATGGCTACGAGATCGCTGCAGAGCATGGGATGAAAATTAGAAACTTAGCGAGTTGGGTTGAGAAGCTTTGCTGATGAAGATGAAAATATCCCTCAGATGTCACGTGGCCCAACAGTGTCAGCAATAGCATGGGACGGAATATTATTTTTTAATATTTACTGCTATACACCTGACAAGAAGCAGCACAAGTCACTGTTATGTTGGACTTGAGGGAACAAACTGCCAATGAGAAGAGTGGTCTTGATCCTCAACATCAGACATAAGTGAGTTCTGGCCAAGAATTATCAAGAAAACAGCATTTCAGTTAGAGAATAGAATGGAGATAACTCCTGCTAAATCCAGAGGACCTGGAAAAAACTGTGAGCCTTTCATTATTGTATAACTTCAGTTAACACCTTCAGAGAAATACTGTGTTACCTGGAATGGAACACTCATTGGTTTTATGTTTGCACCTCTACCTCAAAGAAACTGTGAACTCAAGATTTGGTTGAAGTAGAAATGTGCATGTCTGATTTCCTCGGAGAGTCAGTTGCGTCATGCGATGATTTTCTGGAAACCGTCTCATGAGAGGATGTGTTGCAGAAGCAGACATGAAACAGGATGTCTTGCTGGGAGCAGACACATGGTGTTATTCTGAAGCTGCCTAAAAGAACATGTGATGTGTGTTGGAGCAGATGCTTGAGAGAATACATTGTGTTTGGAAAGAATATAAGTATAAGGCAACAGACAGTATATGACGCTGTGGCATTGGTTCAACTTCTTCACTGGTCATTGTTTATCATGATTTCTTAGAGAGAAATGCACTGAAAAATATACTCAGGATATTCCAGTGGTTTCTTGCCAATTCTGTGGACTTGGCCTGATTTGCCGAGCCTTGTGATTTCTTCTGGATTGAGCTAGCATTGCTGATTAGTGAATACTGTTTGCAAGTGTATCAAGCTTCTGCTGCTGATTTATGTGAAGTGAACTGCTGCTATCCTGACATTGAAGATTGGAATCAAACCAAAGAACTATTTCTACACAGGTCCACATCCCCCCCTTCCCCTATTAACCATTCTTCTCCATTTTGTCTGGTTGGTTGTAAGCTAGAAGAGAGGTAAACAAATTTGGGAACCCTTTAAATTAAGTTAAATTAATTAAATTAAGTTTTGAAAGTGTACACCTACACTTGAAGACCAGAAGGTTATAATTTGCAACACAGCAATTCACAAATGACAGAGAAATTTCCAATAATCGTTCACAAAGACTTGAAATTTTTCAAGAGAAGCAATGAAAGTGAGCAAAGAAATGGCTTTAATATCTTCTTGGTGGATGCAGCCATGACAAGATGCTTCTAGGTTGCTACATGATGATTGTTATGCCTGAAACATATGGTATGTAAGTGGATGATACAGGACTCATGCTAGACATTGTCAAGGCAAATAGAAGTACAATCCCACATAATGAACTGGTAAGATAAAGAAATTTTGCAACATAAGATAGTTTAATCAAAAGTTGAAGAACAAAAGCAGTCCAGAAAGGCTTAGGTTGCTTAATACCTTGTTGAGTAACAGTCTCTATTATAGCCATTTGATGTAAATCAATTTGTTTACTCCTCCAAACAAGTTATGCTTACTATTGTTATGCTAATTTAAAAGAGGAAAGAGTTAGGATATTCATACACTGAATACATCAAATAATCTCATGAAGCATAGATAACTACAGTCAATATGTGATCATAGGCAATTTGATTGCAAAATTTCTACTTGTTACCAAAATAATATCAGAGAACAGATGGCGGGACATAGCATATTATCTGAAATAAGTTTTGCCTTGGATTTTTTTTCTGAAATTGAACTAATCTTTTTCCTTCTTGATTATTATATCATTGATTAATCTCCAGTAAATTAGAAATTGCCAGTGAATATGTGGATATGAATGGCATACATATATCTTAGGATGTCAGTGAAAGTACTGCTTATGAAAACGTCAAAAAAAGAGCTTTAAAATTTTCAGACAAGGGCTTGGGGATTT
The DNA here is from genome assembly GCF_021556685.1 of Rattus norvegicus. Classification (NCBI taxonomy): domain Eukaryota; kingdom Metazoa; phylum Chordata; class Mammalia; order Rodentia; family Muridae; genus Rattus; species Rattus norvegicus. The sequence goes on along the minus strand of NC_141539.1, from coordinate 118,314,481 downwards.
AGCTCAGTGGTAGAGCACTTGCCTAGCAAGCACAAGGCCCTGGGTTCGGTCCTCAGCTCTGAAAAAAAAATTTTCAGACAAAGTTAAAGTAAACCAATGCAATCTTCAGCAAATATCTTAAAGGTATTAAAAAATACTTTACCTAAACACATTATAAATACAGTATTTTAACACAGCAGGTTTTTCCCACAAAATAAAATTAATTTCTAAACAGAGGAGTCAGAAGATCAAATCTGTCATTATAGTCTTCACTGAACTTTTAGAGGCTTCCTTCAGTGGGGATAAAAAATGAAAGGCTATCCTGCAATTGTACCGTCTTCTTCTAAATGTAAAAGTTCAACTTTATCTCAAATAAGTTTTATACTAAGTAAGATTTACTATTTAGCTCTGTGACTTTATTTTATGCATTCAATTTTATGATTCCTATTAATCTTGTATTGGGGCCTGCATTCTAATGGGCTATAGGGCGAACTTCTTAATGTTCGAAGAATGGTTGGATTCAGAGCTGATGTGTGCACACATATTTTATGGAAATCCATTATTCAATATTCTTACTAAAAATGCTTTCTATTAATATAGAGAAACAGCCTCTACCATTGGCATAAGATATTTTCCATTACGTTTGAAAAGCCTATTCTTCTATAAAGTACACATAAAGTTCTATTTGATTCAACTGTATTTCTCTTATTGTTAATTACCATTCTTTGTTCAACTCCATGCTAAAGATTAGATAGTCTGCATTTGTTTTTTTTCTTTTCTGCTATCCAACTAAAGAAATGAACAGAAAGTCATGTGTTTGCACATGCACGAAAACATGCAAAACAGTTATCCTTTGTTCTTGTCATTAACATGTTGTTTTCTCAAAATTCAGGTACTACTTGTAATCTTTAAATGTACTTAAATTTTCTTTCCTTTTTATTAATCATTCCATTCACTTACATCTCAAATGATATCCCACTTCCTGCTTACCCTCTCCACTAACCACCCCCATCCCATGATATCCCACTTTCCTGTTACTACTCCAACTCCAACTCCACATCCCATATCCCCTCCCCTTTGCTTGTATGAGAATGCTCCCCTACTCACACTCTCCCAACCAAATACATCAGCATCCCCCTGTGCCTAGCACCAAACCTTCTGGGACCAAGGGCCTCACCTCCTGTTGCTGTCAGGCAAGGCCATCCTCTGCTAGGTATCTGGAGCCATGGATCTCTCCAGGTATACTCCTTGGTTGGTGGGCTAGACTCTGGGAGAACTCAGTAGTTAGGCCAACCTATGATGTCCTTCCAATTCTTAGAAAATTATCTTTTATAGTTGTTAGTATTATGAATATTGAATAATGAAACCTGGAAATGCTGACAGTATGTTTCTGAGAGTCTCTTAAAAAATTTTGTTATCTTCAACATGTTTCTTACCTGTGAATTATACTCTAATCTGTGGAGAAACACTTTTTGTTCCTTTTATGTTTGTTTGTTTTGTAGATTGAGTTAACTTTATGTAGCCCTGACTCTCCTGGGACTCACTCCGTAGACCATCTGCCTGCCACTTCCTCTGCCTCCCAAGTGATCAGATTAAAGGTGTGTGCCACCATCTTCCCATCCTAAGAAACACTTTTTATTAACAAGACTTCATGTGAAAGAATTTTGAGTAAGTAATGGTAGTGATGAAGTATCCTTCCATATTTCACTACTATAGAGTTTACTTAGAAATAAACACATATACATATGTAAGAGATTTTTCTATAAATGAGTGTGTGAATTATTACACTTCTTTATTATCTGCTACCTAAAAGACCTCATAGGATGTGGGATAGATCAGCAATTAAGAGCAGTTGTCTTGCAATAGTGAGAACCTGCAGTCAAATCCCTACAATCCACATAAAAACCATATGCACATGTGTTCCCAGACAATAAACAAATAAAAATAAATATGCAGTAGAAAACAGACTTCCAATATGAACTAATAGTAAGGTAAATATGAAAATAAATTCCTTTTGCTAGTTTTTGTGCTCTAAGAAAAAAGGATGTATTTTTGGAGTTGTTAAATTGTTGACTATTCTAGTTCCATGCAATGCTGATTCATATTTTGTCAAATTGACAAGAGGTAGTGTCACCTCTGAAGAAGCCAACTAACGGATGAATTTCTTCTAGCAGACTGGTTGGTAGGGAAGCCTACAGGGTATTATTGATGAATATATTTCCAGAACCACCCTTGTGCCTGTAGTCCCAGGAAAATGAAAATGCAAGCTAAGGAAAATAGTGAAGGCAGATGAACCTTTTGAGTATATGTCAAATAAACAACTGTGCTTGCAAATATCATTGATGAAAAAATACATTGTAATTTCTGGACTGAATTTTTGATGATTTTTGTTGATAAAACAGTGGGAATGGTGTTTTACTCAAATATTCTTCAAAAGTACTGGAAAATTCTAATTTAAAAGACATGAATATAGATTACCAATAATTTGTTGGTTTTATTGATGTATGTATGTATGTACTTTGAACACTTTTGCGATTTATTTTGTGTTTATAAATGCTTCTCACTACGTGTGTACAGAGATCAGAAGACAGCAGCAGATCTCTGTAAGTAGAGTTATAGACAGCTGTGAACCTACCATGTTGATGCTGAGAACAGAACTCAGATCTTCTACAAGGGCAACAAGTCCTCTCAATGCTAAGCCATCTTCCCATCACAAGTGTGTTGTTGTTATTGTTGTTGTTGTTGTTGTTGTTGTTGTTGTTGTTGTTGTTGTTTGAGGAATATCATAAGACCTTAAAGACTTTAGTCAAAGAAGAAAAAACAAAGCAAAGAAATTAGACTTTCTAGTAGACCCGATTAAGAAAGACAGTGATGCTGATTTGTACATTAGAACACATTTGGAAATGCTTGTCTGACTGCAACTGGAAAGAGAAAGAGATAACTGTGATGAATTAAAACACTATTATTCTGAACTAAGAAATAGCCTCTCTTTTATAGCCTATCAATGTGAAAATGTCTTATATGTATTTCCTTCTTGTCTCTGCTCTCTCATATCTATATTGTACATAAGATATAATAAAATAGGGTTACAAATGAAAAACTTTCCATAAACTGATGCTATCATATCAGCCGGTAGTATCATGATGGGTTTATGAGAAGTTACTATCACAACCAAGAGTGTGTGTGTGTGTGTGTGTGTGTGTGTGTGTGTGTGTGTGTGTGTTAATGTTCAGATTAAATGTGACATTTAGGGAAGGAAGAGGCAGTGTTATGTTAGAATCGAAGCAATAATTAAGACTGCATTATTATTAAAGCACAAATGGCCTGTGTTGAGCATGGGGATCCTCCACAAATCCAACTAAATTAATGGATATCAAACCTATGATCATAACTACGACATATTCATACATATACGAAACTATTCCCTGTCATTATATACCTCATTCTCTTTGATATTTCTACTTTTGACCTATTAGTTTTAAAGCCAAGATTAGGGAAATGTCTATAAGTACTATAGTGTAATTTCTTGTATTGATGAAACATGCCACTTATATAAAATTGTACTTATATATTTATGTGCTAATTTATTTTTATGAAAAAATTTCCTAAGAGGTCAGCTGGCTACTGTAACCTTAATCTGTAGTCCAGGATAACCTTAGACTCCATTTCCATTCCCAGTGTCCTAAGTACTGTGATCACAGATTTGGGATGGCAAACATAGACTCCTAAATCAACTTGAAATTACAATCAATGTCTTGAAGATGAGTGTCCCTGCCTGTAAAGAGTATATCTAACACGTTTAAATTTGTGAATCATCAGTGAACCTCTTGTAATTTTATTCCTGACACACCATATCCTTTTGTTTCAAATTCATTTCCTTCTTAATGGAATCAACCAGAGTTCTAATCTTCGCATAATCATTGCACCAACATGTAAATATATTGTTTAGGGATCTTACTAACCCTGTGATAGGTTGATCATAAATATAGTCAAATTTTATGTGAAAATTGTGAACTTTTATAAGCAATTAAAATTAGTTACTATAATATATTTCCTTCATAATAACTTTGAAGTTGGTACTAAAATTATAACAATAAAACGATTTATTCAATTGTTATATTTCCAAATGTTAATACAGACTTGAAACGCATATACTTCATAATACAAAATGAAGAGAAAAATCAAGGAAAATTATAATTTATTAAATTTTGTGTATATATTTCTAAAATTTAATTTTTATGGTCCTTAAAGCACATATTGTTAAGAAATAGTGCAAATAAATTTATATCAATACACCACTGATCTTGATAGACAGTCGAAGTATGAATGCTTAGATTGGGTAGCAAATCTCAGTGCCAGCTTTTGATTCCCTGCCTTCAGTGACCCAGAGGAAGCATGTGATCAGAACGAAGTCATTACATAAGCTGAGACATTGGTCCTTATTGAGAAACTGCCTTTTCTCTCAGTTTTTCATGTTACTGGTAAGCAGATGGCGGGCCAGTCAAACCCTTTTCATTCATGAATAAATCAGTGTCCATTTTTGTTCAATATCCCATTGTACCCTCATGTGAAAAACAGATGGCAGAACTCTGAAACACCTGCTTCAAATGTAGACATGGCCGCATTTCCTGAATAATCAAGAAGGAACAAATTTTAATCAAAATGTTGTGGCTTTACTTTGTGAAAATTTCTTGACAGGCTCATTCTTTTTAACTCTCTGTTTCACCTCCTTACTCTAAAATAAATCACCACTTTTTCCATCCAAAATGTTATCTCATAACTTTGATTCAACATTTAAGCTCTATGAATATACAAGATTCCCAAGACAAATAAAAATGAGGAACAAAAAAAAAATAAATGAGTACCCTGGAGCTGTCTAAAAGGGTAAAAGAGCTTGTCACTAAAGTTTGACAACCTAGTTAATAGTCATAGCCCACGTAAAAGTGGAAGGAAAGGGACAACTCTACAAAGTTATCCTCAGACTTCAACATGTACATGAGAGAACTGCCTCAAAAAGCTTGAACGGGCTGGAATCCCCATATGAACAACAATACCAACCAAGCAGAGCTTCCAGGGACTAAGCCACTACCCAAAGTCTATACATGGACTGACCCTGGGCTCCAACCTCATAGGTAGCAATGAATAGAGCACCAGTGGAAGGGGAAGCCCTTGGTCCTGTCAAGACTGAACCCTCAGTGAACCTGATTGTTGTGGGGAGGGCGGTAAAGAGGGGAGAATGAGGAGGGGAACACCCATATCGAAGGGGAGGGGGAGGAGCTAGGGGGATGTTGGCCCGGAAACCGGGTAAGGGACTAACAATCGAAATGTAAATAAGAAATACCCAAGTTAATAAATATGGAGAAAAAAAGTAGCAATGACAATAATAACAAAATACCATTAAAATAGGATCGCTAATATAGTAGACTTATGTTTTATGTTAAGAGTTGGTAAAAGAATTGCAAGAGTGAGCGACCCTTGGAATAGGTTAACTTAATTTTGATCCATGATTACTCAATGACTAGAAGACATCTTGGACATCTATCTCTAAGGCATGGTTTTCTAACACAGGTCCTTTACATGCACTAGCAAACTGCAAGTGAACTTTTCTCAGCATCTCTTGTCTTCACCACTCCTCAGTTTTAGAACCTGGAAGCAGGAAGTGATACGTGAAATACAAAGACAGACATACGACCAAACAAGCAGAGGATAAACTCCCATGGGCTCTGTACTTGTTTCTCTCACACTAACATTCCTTAACATGTAATGTTTGGACTCCCAAACGTTACAAGTCTGTATCTTCTGTGCAATTTTGATTGTATATTTTTAGATTTGAAATGTATATTTGTATGACCTAGGGTATGTAATCTTTGTATTATTTAGGGTATTTCTATGTAGTCATATAGAAGCTTCATGTATGAATGGAGATATCAGAATAAAAGTGCTTATGTGCAATGGATTGCCAACATTTATTTCCTGGTTTTTATTTGAAATAGAAAACACACACATTATAAATCATAGTGTGAAAAGAGAATTAATGGACTTTTTGAAAACCACTCTAGAGCTGATTAGGTGCAGTACCAGGCTCTCCTCCATTGTCTTTGTGCTCTCCTGCCTTGGAGTTTAACTAGACTCTGCCTATCACTCTGTGTTTGCTTTCATTTTCCCAGTTACATAAATGGAATGAAGAACTCTGGCTTAGTGTCAGTCTTCAGTTCTCAGCAGACCAAGGTAGGCCCAGTGTGTCATTGAAGAATTACAGCTGCCAGTGGCCTCATTTGGTTCTCAGAAAAAAAATATTGATTTCTGCTAGCAGCAGTACAGATGTAAGATAGAAATTATTTCAGTTTACCTCAGTTTCCTACTTACTAAATACTAATCTCACCTGTAAGTACAGAGAGTTTGTAGTCTGTTTAGGAAAGACCCTATTCTATAGAAAGGAGAAAGTCTATTCAGGAGAAAGTCTTCCTCAAGAAGTTGCATACCCGGGCTGGGGATTTAGCTCAGTGGTAGAGCGCTTACCTAGGAAGCGCAAGGCCCTGGGTTCGGTCCCCAGCTCCGGAAAAAAAAAAAAAAAGAAATTGCATACCCATTGGTTATCCAATGCCAACTATTCATCCCTAAAGACATATACATACAGATAACATTACCCATACTGAGCAGGTATATTTAGGAATATATCTGTATATGCATATACTTATATACGTCAAATGAAAATTACTGAAAAAGGCAACTATAAATGTAAAAGGTTATTGGACAGTTTGGAGGAAGGAAAGGGATGGGGAGGAAATGTTACAATTATTTTATAATTTTGAAAGAATCACAAAGAAAAACTTAAAAGAAAACATATAGAACTTCATTTTTCTTAATCGTATTGGCAGAAAAGTGAGTCAAAGGAGAAAGTTGTCCACCTTTGCACTTAGAAGCCACAGCATGCCTTTATCATACCCGCGCCGAATTCTATTATGTATAGCTGTTTTAAATCAATAAAAAATATTTCAAGTGGCAATTTTGTGAGCCATGAATTAAAAATACACAATGGGCTGAAGGAAAAGATGGGAGAGTGTTAGCATATTAGCTGATTGTCACAAGCTCCATGGTAACAAGGTTCTGAAACAATCTTGGGAAATGACTTTTAACAAAGGGTATGAAAATGAGCATCCCGACCAAGCAGCCTACCTTCTAATAAGTAAGGGAGCAACAGGGAAGTTCTGTATGGCTGCACTTTCATTGGAAATCAGACCCCTACCATTTCTGCACTATTCATAGTACTTAAACTATTGCCCAATTATTTGCTTAGATTGCCTATATTAGAAGAAAGAAAATCATTCATATAACTAAAATCAAGTTTACATCTGCAAACAGTCCTAAGGCATGTAATTTATTAGAGAAAAACAAATACTGTTAAAATTCAAATCTGTCCAAGTTTCTTTGAAGATCAATTAAAAATTTAGATTTCATTCTATATTAATTCATGAGTTAAAGTGATCACACTATAGAACATAGAAAAACAACTTTAATTAAACACAAACAAAAAATTTAGCACTTCTCCAGTGAAATGCTAAGTGACCTCATGGAGGCCATCAGATTGGAATTTTTCCTGCACTATGACCTACATAAGTATCAAATATCAAAATGTTAATAAAATATGCTGCAATGAGTTGAGGTAAATCTTAATTTTCTTTAAAAACTGGATTGGCTGACATCTCACCATTTAGCAAATATACTAATGACATTTAGATCTTTGCACATTTGAGATGTACCAATTTTAACCATTATTTTTATCCTCTAAAATATTTTTTAAAATAATTTTCTTATAAGAAATAGAAAACAAGCAGGCTGATACTGAGAAAAGTTTTGTACATGGTATTAGGCATACATTCATAGAGATGTAAAGGTTTTTGGTATGAAAATTATATTTTGATGTTGTTTTATTTTGCATCTTATGAGTATTAATGGTATTTAAATGTATTTATTTATGCTCACAAATGCCTGATTCTGTTTGACTTTGCTTTTGAACAGAATACCACTTTTTCCCACACATTCTTGCAGCTGTGCCCCTTACATATTAATTTGTAAGATGTAGCATACTACAAAAGAAATGCTTTTTGTCTCGTTCACATTAATTGGTAAGATTCAACTAATTATAAAAACTAATGCTTTTTTTCCCATTTTGTTGATATTTTTCTCCTAAATGTCACTGACTTTTCTATCTTTCCTCCTCTTTTTCTATTGTTGGAAATGGATTTTTTGTTTTGTATAATATATTCTGAATACAGTTTCCCTTCCCTCTACACGAGCCCGTTCCTTCCATCCATACCCACCACATTTCTGTCATCATAAGAAAAATAAACAGGTTAATAAGAGATAACAATAAAGTAAAATATAATAAAATAAGATACACAGGGAATAGATGTAGGTGCAGGAATTGTTGCACTTGTAGAAATTCAGGAGTCTCATAAAAAATAAAAATCCAGAAGAGTACACACACACACACACACACACACACGTGCACAGTACCTGGAGAGAGAGAGAGAGAGAGAGAGAGAGAGAGAGAGAGAGAGAGAGAAACTAAAACTAAAAATAAATGCATAACATTTTGAAGATGAAATAAGAAAAAAAGAAAAAGCTGAGACATGGCATGAAACTAGGAACCTTTACAAATGCCATTGTGTTGGCTTTCTATTGGCCATCTATTGCCGGCAGATGGCCTATTCTTAGGAATGGTTTATTTCCCCATTGAGACTCCTTTGGAAAAAACTGAATTTTCATTTGCAAATGGTTAAAAATTGAAGGTAGCTTCTAGTTTAGGGATGGCAGCTCATATCCACTTCTCCTTTCAATTCTATGACATTTGGCACGGACCCACTCAGAGCCTCTGCATGCTGCTTTAGTCTGTGAATTCACCAGTGCATTAGTCCTGTTGCATTTAGAAGGCCTTGTTTCCTCCGTGTCCTCCATCCCCTCTGGGTCTTAAGCTTTTTCTGCCTCTTCTGCGGGGTTCTTTGAGCTTCTGCAAATCAGCACATTTAGAGTCAAGTGTTCTGCAGATTCTCATTCTCTGTAGATTGTCTGGCCGTGGGTCTCTGTATTTGTGAACAATTGCTTCAGGACTAGGTTTCTCTGATGATGGCTGAGCAAGTCACTGATATTTGAGTGTATCAGAATGTCACTAGAAGTCATTTTGTCGCCTTATTCCTTTTGTAGTAGCATTTAGTTTTACAGTAGACCCCTGTTCTATTTAGTCTCAGATTCCTGGCCACCCCTGTAGTGTTTGGTGTGTATTCCATACAATAGAGTGGACCTTAAGTCAAATCTCATATTGGTTGACTACTCCCTCCTTAGAGCTTTGTGCCACCGTTGCCCTAGAATATCTTGCAGACAGGTCACCATCGTAAATCAAAGGTTTTAGCTGAGTTAGTACATTATCTTTATAGACAGATAGTACCTTCTAGTACATGACCATGAGCCTGTAGGGCTGAAGGCTCTAGTTGGCACCAGTTTGACTTTCCACTGTTCAGTGTGGTGTGGGTATTCTCTTCAATAATAGGGTCTTGTGGTCAGTTTGTGGACAACTATTTATAGTCTTGGCAGCAGCCTGTGTTGATCAACAACTCAATTTGATGTATCCCAATCTTGGTAATAGAAGTTTTATTTGCTGACAAGATGCTTTGTCTTCATCATTATTTGTCAATTTCCTTTCAATCACTTTAAACATGCCTGATCTCAGAAGCTAAGCAGGGTGGACCTGCTGGGTACTTAGATGGGAGAATTCCAGGCAGGGATGCTGTTTCTTTGGCCTGAAGGCCTGAAAAGTTTTGTCTTATTTCTTATGCTAATACATCCACTCTTGATGTCATGTATGCTGATAAAGTAACATTTATGAACTTTTTATTATTTATGTAGAAACTCATACCTTTAATAAGACTGGGGTGACAATTTCTTTTTTTCTGACAGAGTATGGAGTATTTATTTCAGATGTATGCCTTTAATTAGTCTGGAAATGATTGTTATTTCCAGTGAACTGAATCTCTGCCGGTGTATATTTATTAATCATATAGACTATTAGTTGTCTCATCACTACATTGAATAGCCTTTTCTTTATCTATAGATTAAAATTTTCCCATTGGTTCTATTTTGATATAATTTTAAAATGTGTACTCCTTATTTCTGAACTTTTATTTTCATTTACTTTATTCACTTTTCAAATTTTATCCCAAAGCAGCCATACATTAAATGATAGCCTTTAAAATAATTTGTTATTATCTGAAAGCTACATGAGTTTATAAATATTTAAATGTGGGTGTGTTTCATGCATCCATGCATGTCTATGTGTGTGTTTGTGCATGTCTATGTGTATGTTGGTGCATGTCTATGTATGTGTTTGTGCATGTCTATGTGTGTGTTTGTGCATGTGGTGTGTGTTTGTGCATGTGGGGGGTGTGTGTGCATGTGGGGTGTGTGAGTGTGTGTGTGTGTGTATGTGTGTAAAAGACATTTGAGGAAAAAGATAATTTTTCTTTTCAAAATTTTTGAAGTTATTATTTATTAAATATATACTCTTATTTATACACAAAATTTACAATACCTATTCTTTGGTTTGTGTTGAGAGTCCTTTAATACAAATACTTAAAAATAATTTTTAATTATTTTCAGCAGAGTTTGTCCCTCTAAAATTTATGTTTAAATGTCAGCCCCTTCTTCAATTTTAGGAGGTGAAAGTCTAATCAAGCTATGGTATTTAGAGGTTAGATCTTTAAAAGTCATCCAGACAGAACCCTCATTGAATGCCATTTGCTTTATAATAAAAGGGAGGAAATCTGGACATATGAGCTTCTTGTTGCTTACCACATGCTGCAAATCACTGCTTGTAATTCTGCTAGCCAGAAGCCCCTCCTAGATCATTCTCTCTATGCTCAATGGGAACAGACATACACATTATACCATCATCTTCATAATCTATCTGTCTGTGTCTATTACAGTAAATGAACAAATACAGTGACATTTGAAAAAGCTTATAGTCTATAGTTTCATGGAATGGGAATATATACTAATTTAATTATTTTTAATAATCATGTTCAATTATAGACTTATAAATGATTTAACTTTGTACTGTTTATCATTGTGATGTATAAAGTATGTTTCCATGTCTGAAAACCCATTAATTATTATTGAAATTTTCAGAAAAGGCTGCAGCATTCCTTAGATCCTTAAAAGGGATAACATTTACCTAGGATACTGATCTGCCAAATGTATTGATCTTCTAGTCTATTACTTAATTTGCAACTAGTCTGTCTTCTCTATCTTTTAATTTCTTACTTTCTTGGCCTTTGATTTAATTTGACAATATAAACTAATAATATCTATGTGATAATATTTTATTTTATTAATTTACTAGACTACTTAGCTTACAAGTTTTCATAATTAGTAACATTTATTTCTCCTATCCCAATTTATACATTCTGAATACAGTTCATAAATTTTATAGTCATATTTACACTATTTTCTCGTGCAGAGACTGTATTTGCTTCTAATATTCACAATATATTTGAAGGACTAAATTATTAATGACACCACAATCAAGAGCCAAGCAGCACCACTTTACTGAGCATTCTTCCCTTACAATGCTTTAATTTCCACATTTTCATTTCTGTTATTCGGTGCCAACTAACTTGGCAATCCCCACCAGTATTCTGAATGATCAGTAATATCTAGATATAACCACAAATTGCCTTTATTCTTGCCCATTTATCTTTATACTATTCCCCATTCCCTTCAGAGTGATACTCTCTATATATCTGTATAACGAGTCTCTCCATATCTTCAGTAAATATAGCCTAATGAAAACAATTTTAGATCATGTTGGATGTTTGAAAACTCTTTCTGAGGCATACTGTATCTGCTTGCACATAATAGCAACACTTTTTCTTAAACCATTGAATATATTACTTAAATAGTCTTTATATGTGATCTTAAGAGTGTCATCCATTATTTCTTTACAATTTCCTTGAATTCCTTGTGAATTTGTCTCCTTTCTCGTGTTTTTGGGTTGTTTTTGGAGACCTGCCATGCCACTTCAACAGACTAGGGCTAAGTGGTTTTAAACTATACCTACAAGCCTTGTTAATGTGACTTATGCAAGCACTGAAGAGGCTGTGGCAGAGGGATTATGATTCGGGGGTTAAAATGTTTACACATTTTTGAACTTTATCTTCTGGCTTATTGTTTTAAATCTAATTGCCAAAATCCAGTAGTCCTTATCTGTATGCCTTCTGAAATGAGAAGACAGAGTATACACTCCATCTCTTCCTTCATTGTTTAATCTGCTTGGGACTAATTAATCTTCATGCCTTAAGGAGTTTCTGAGAATTGCTGGAAAGCTTTCCTGGGAGAGATTCTTAACCTGCTTTACATGTTATTGTGTCCCTGTATAAAGAGGTTACCAACTCCAAATACGGCTAAGATACCAGAAACTTCATCCTTTTTTTATTTTGGTTTGGTTTAATTTTTTTTTTTAGTTTACAAAAGGAAGTATTTATTTTTGGCCCATTCTTTCAGTTCATCTTAGCAGGTGAAGGCATGGCAGAACATAATGATTTTACATCATTGCAGCCAAGAGGAAGAGAGACACAATGTCCATACATGCTCCAGCCTGTGTGATATTTCCATGAGCATTCATTACAGATCTTCCACTTTAGGGTAATCTCTTGAAATATCATCATAGATGTATTCAGCAATGTGATCTACTAATATCCTATGACTTCTCAGTTAACAATAAAAGTTAACAATCACAAATATATTGCGCATCAACTTGTTATCCAAACACATTTTCTTGAAATTATTTGCTTTCTTTTATTGGAAGTGGACATATTTTTTTTAAGATTTATTTATTTATTATATATAAGTACACTGTAGCTGTCTTCAGATACACCAGAAGAGGGCATTGGATCTCTTTACAGATGGTTGTGAGCCACCATGTGGTTGCTGGGAATTGAACTCATGACCTCTGGAAGAGCAGTCAGGTGCTCTTAACCGCTGAGCCATATCTCCAGCCCGGAAGTGGACATATTTTATGAAGTATATTCTGATTGTAGTTTATTCTCCACGAACTCCACTGAGATCTATCTTACTTGTTGCCCTACCATCAGATTCCACACCCTTTTTGTCTCTCATTAGAAACAGGCTTCCCAGGCTGGCCTCGAACTCATGATCCTCCTGTCTCTGCCTCCTTCAGCAAACCCTGCCAGTGGAGCAGTGTGAAGAAGTGAGAGGATAACCCCCAGATGGACCAAACCTGCACAGGCCTGTATCCCCTGTTGAGCATCCATGTCCACTACCTCTTCCATGCCCCAAAGAAAGGCTGAAGGGGATACAAAAGGAGACAAACACAAGGTGAAGGAAGAGCCACAGAAAAGATCTGCAAGGTCGTCTGCTGTGTGAATGCTTCCATTACCTCATCCTTACTTGAGAAACCTGCTCCTCCGAAGCCAGAGCCCAAGCCTATAAAGAAAGGGCCCTAGGGGTTGGGGATTTAGTTCAGCGGTAGAGCGCTTGCCTAGCGAGCGCAAGGCCCTGGGTTCGGTCCCCAGCCCCGGAAAAAAAAAAAAAAAGAAAGGGCCCTGCAAATAAAGGAGAGAAGGTACCCAAGGGGAAGCCAGTAAGGATGCAAATAACCCTGCAGAAAATGGAGATGCCCAAACACCAGTCACAGAAAGCTGAAGATGCTGGAGATGCCAAGTGACATGTGTGCATTTTTGATAACTGTGTACCTTTGGTGACTTTACAGTTTGAAATACTATTTCTCATCAAGTTTTATAAAATTGCAGAATTTTGTTTTACTTTTCTTTAAACTATATTGTTAGTACACAGAACAGTTCATTGTTGAGGAGGAGGAGGATCAAGTGTCACTTATAAATATCACCCAAGTTGAATTGAGGACAGAACATCTCTTTGCTTGATAATTTTGAAAGGCTCCTGTTGGCTTCCAGAAGAGACATCCTGTTTTTGCATAAGTGGCCACCAAGGCACAAAATGCCTCAGAAAACTCTAAATTCATTTTTATATCCTCTTTCCATTTTACCATCAACATAGACTTAATTTTCTTAAAACCAGAGACCTGAAGGAATCTGACTCCCAAAATTGGATTTCTAGTCTATTTGGGCGATGTGGACTTCGCAGTGACTTCATCAATGTTCTCTGAGTATCGCTGGTTCCTTTTATAAAAGATTGTGTCTCTTCAGATTGATGATTCTGCCATGTTCAGATCCTGAAAGCTGGGGTCTGTGTGTGAAAAGTCATTATACAACTTCCTTAATGTGAAATGTCAATCCTCACTCTAAGCTACTTCCCCTTTTTCAAAGCATTAAATGAAGATTTCATTGTGTTTTATAGTGGCTTTCTGATTTTGGTAGTCTATACAAGAAGGGAATTTGGATGTTCTTATATACATTGTCTGCCCATGTCCTGCCTGAAATACCATGATAGTTTATGAAAAGTATCTTTAATAAATCTAGTTATAGTTAAACTTGTAAAAAATAGAAAATGGGTTTTTATTTCATTTTATTTTTATCGTATTATATTAATTTTTCATCCTATATCCTATCCTACTGGAGTTTCATAAATGCTCTTGAGTCAGAAGCATCTGTGAATTTCTAACCTGGATAAACTGTGAAATGAATATTTTTCTTTCAAGTTATATTTTCAGAGAATCTGCAGTAATTTATAAAATGACAATAGACAATAATACATGTATCTGTTTTGGTGTAATCCATTATATTACTAGGAATTAACTATTTACCTTCTTAGTGAAGTCTTGAGACTCTTCCTGAACTATGATTTCTTTTTTTACATTTCTGAATTATTTCCAGTCGTTCCTTCTATATCTTGTTATAAATGAATTCTGAGTAGATAAGACATGACCATCCTGATGGTAACTTTTAAAAGATACTTGGTATTTATTTCTTTCTCTACATGGGCTTGCTTCTGTGGAACACGTTTAAGTCTACTACAAAGATAAGGATTTCATTATCAGGTTGATTTTAATGTAGTTTAATTCCTTTAACAAGATACAGATATTTTCATTATTTGAAATAATTATTGGATATCTTCAGACATTTTTGAGAGTTGTTTATTACAAAAATATTTTATCATTCTGTCTTAATGATCCCTAGAAATGTCAAACAAACAATCTACAAAATCAGCTTGATTGTCAAGTTCTTATGTTCTTCTATTATGCTGAAATCAAAGAGATACATATTATTTTGAACAAGAGGGATGGCATTGCTACTCCAGATTAATCCAGTAATTATCAGTCAAAAAACAATATAATCTCACAATAATGGAAATTAGCAAGGAGAAAAAAATCCTGAATAAAAAGGAAAGATAATGAGTTGAGATGTTTATGCCCTCCTCTTCCAATATTTGGATGTCTTATAATTTGGGAAAGATTTACAAAAAAAAAAAAAAAACCTGAAAATGATTGACAGCCATGCATATGAAGTTTTTTTCTTTTTTTCTTTTTTTTTTGTTTTGTTTTCTTTTTTATTTTTTTTCTTTTTTTCCATCTTTATTAAATTGGGTATTTCTTTTTTTTTATTAACTTGAGTATTTCTTATATACATTTCTTTTTTTTTTATTAACTTGAGTATTTCTTATATACATTTCAAGTGTTATTCCCTTTCCCGGTTTCCAGGCAAACATCCCCCTCCCCCCTCCCCTTCCTTATGGGTGTTCCCCTCCCAACCCTCCCCCCATTGCCGCCCTCCCCCCCATAGTCTAGTTCACTGGGGGTTCAGTCTTAGCAGGACCCAGGGCTTCCCCTTCCACTGGTGCTCTTACTAGGATATTCATTGCTACCTATGGGGTCAGAGTCCAGGGTCAGTCCATGTATAGTATTTAGGTAGTGGCTTAGTCCCTGGAAGCTCTGGTTGCTTGACATTGTTGTACTTTTGGGGTCTCGAGCCCCTTCAATTTCTTCCAGTTCTTTCTCTGATTCCTTCAACGGGGGACCTATTCTCAGTTCAGTGGTTTGCTGCTGGCATTCGCCTCTGTATTTGCTGTATTCTGGCTGTGTCTCTCAGGAGCGATCTACATCCGGCTCCTGTCGGTCTGCACTTCTTTGCTTCATCCATCTTGTCTAATTGGGTGGTTGTATATGTATGGGCCACATGTGGGGCAGGCTCCAAATGGGTGTTCCTTCATTCTCTGTTTTAATCTTTGCCTCTCCCTTCCCTGCCAAGGGTATTCTTTTTCCTCATTTAAAGAAGGAGTGAAGCATGCACATTTTGATCATCCGTCTTGAATTTCGTTTGTTCTAGGGATCTAGGGTAATTCAAGCATTTGGGCTAAAAGCCACTTATCAATGAGTGCATACCATGTATGTCTTTCTGTGATTGGGTTAGCTCACTCAGGATGATATTTTCCACTTCCAACCATTTGCCTACGAATTTCATAAACTCGATGTTTTTGATAGCTGAGTAATATTCCATTGTGTAGATGTACCACATTTTCTGTATCCATTCCTCTGTTGAAGGGCATCTGGGTTCTTTCCAGTTTCTGGCGATTATAAATAAGGCTGCAATGAACATAGTGGAGCACGTGTCTCTTTTATATGTTGAGGCAATTTTTGGGTATATGCCCAAGAGAGGTATAGCTGGATCCTCAGGCAGTTCAATGTCCAATTTTCTGAGGAACCTCCAGACTGATTTCTAGAATGGTTTTACCAGTCTGCAATCCCACCAACAATGGAGGAGTGTTCCTCTTTCTCCACATCCTCGCCAGCATCTGCTGTCACCTGAGTTTTTGATCTTAGCCATTCTCACTGGTGTGAGGTGAAATCTCAGGGTTGTTTTGATTTGCATTTCCCTTATGACTAAAGATGTTGAACATTTCTTTTTTTTTTTCTTTGTGACAGCATTTTTTTTTTTTAGTTTATCATTTTTTTTTATTAACTTGAGTATTTCTTATATACATTTCGAGTGTTATTCCCTTTCCCGGTTTCTGGGCAAACATCCCCCTCCCCCCTCCAATTCCTTATGGGTGTTCCCCTCCCAACCCTCCCCCCATTGCCGCCCTCCCCCCATAGACTAGTTCACTGAGGGTTCAGTCTTAGCAGGACCCAGGGCTTCCCCTTCCACTGGTGCTCTTACTAGGATATTCATTGCTACCTATGGGGTCAGAGTCCAGGGTCAGTCCATGTATAGTCTTTAGGTAGTGGCTTAGTCCCTGGAAGCTCTGGTTGCTTGGCATTGTTGTACTTTTGGGGTCTCGAGCCCCTTCAAGCTCTTCCAGTTCTTTCTCTGATTCCTTCAATAGGGGACCTATTCTCAGTTCAGTGGTTTGCTGCTGGCATTCGCCTCTGTATTTGCTGTATTCTGGCTGTGTCTCTCAGGAGCGATCTACATCCGGCTCCTGTCGGTCTGCACTTCTTTGCTTCATCCATCTTGTCTAATTGGGTGGTTGTATATGTATGGGCCACATGTGGGGCAGGCTCCAAATGGGTGTTCCTTCATTGTCTGTTTTAATCTTTGCCTCTCCCTTCCCTGCCAAGGGTATTCTTTTTCCTCATTTAAAGAAGGAGTGAAGCATGCACATTTTGATCATCCGTCTTGAATTTCGTTTGTTCTAGGGATCTAGGGTAATTCAAGCATTTGGGCTAATAGCCACTTATCAATGAGTGCATACCATGTATGTCTTTCTGTGATTGGGTTAGCTCACTCAGGATGATATTTTCCAGTTCCAACCATTTGCCTACGAATTTCATAAAGTCGTTGTTTTTGATAGCTGAGTAATATTCCATTGTGTAGATGTACCACATTTTCTGTATCCATTCCTCTGTTGAAGGGCATCTGGGTTCTTTCCAGTTTCTGGCTATTATAAATAAGGCTGCGATGAACATAGTGGAGCACGTGTCTCTTTTATATGTTGAGGCATTTTTTGGGTATATGCCCAAGAGAGGTATAGCTGGATCCTCAGGCAGTTCAATGTCCAATTTTCTGAGGAACCTCCAGACTGATTTCTAGAATGGTTTTACCAGTCTGCAATCCCACCAACAATGGAGGAGTGTTCCTCTTTCTCCACATCCTCGCCAGCATCTGCTGTCACCTGAGTTTTTGATCTTAGCCATTCTCACTGGTGTGAGGTGAAATCTCAGGGTTGTTTTGATTTGCATTTCCCTTATGACTAAAGATGTTGAACATTTCTTTTTTTTTTCTTTGTGACAGCATTTTTTTTTTTAGTTTATCATTTTTTTTTATTAACTTGAGTATTTCTTATATACATTTCGAGTGTTATTCCCTTTCCCGGTTTCTGGGCAAACATCCCCCTCCCCCCTCCCCTTCCTTATGGGTGTTCCCCTCCCAACCCTCCCCCCATTGCCGCCCTCCCCCCATAGACTAGTTCACTGAGGGTTCAGTCTTAGCAGGACCCAGGGCTTCCCCTTCCACTGGTGCTCTTACTAGGATATTCATTGCTACCTATGGGGTCAGAGTCCAGGGTCAGTCCATGTATAGTCTTTAGGTAGTGGCTTAGTCCCTGGAAGCTCTGGTTGCTTGGCATTGTTGTACTTTTGGGGTCTCGAGCCCCTTCAAGCTCTTCCAGTTCTTTCTCTGATTCCTTCAATAGGGGACCTATTCTCAGTTCAGTGGTTTGCTGCTGGCATTCGCCTCTGTATTTGCTGTATTCTGGCTGTGTCTCTCAGGAGCGATCTACATCCGGCTCCTGTCGGTCTGCACTTCTTTGCTTCATCCATCTTGTCTAATTGGGTGGTTGTATATGTATGGGCCACATGTGGGGCAGGCTCCAAATGGGTGTTCCTTCATTGTCTGTTTTAATCTTTGCCTCTCCCTTCCCTGCCAAGGGTATTCTTTTTCCTCATTTAAAGAAGGAGTGAAGCATGCACATTTTGATCATCCGTCTTGAATTTCGTTTGTTCTAGGGATCTAGGGTAATTCAAGCATTTGGGCTAATAGCCACTTATCAATGAGTGCATACCATGTATGTCTTTCTGTGATTGGGTTAGCTCACTCAGGATGATATTTTCCAGTTCCAACCATTTGCCTACGAATTTCATAAAGTCGTTGTTTTTGATAGCTGAGTAATATTCCATTGTGTAGATGTACCACATTTTCTGTATCCATTCCTCTGTTGAAGGGCATCTGGGTTCTTTCCAGTTTCTGGCTATTATAAATAAGGCTGCGATGAACATAGTGGAGCACGTGTCTCTTTTATATGTTGAGGCATTTTTTGGGTATATGCCCAAGAGAGGTATAGCTGGATCCTCAGGCAGTTCAATGTCCAATTTTCTGAGGAACCTCCAGACTGATTTCTAGAATGGTTTTACCAGTCTGCAATCCCACCAACAATGGAGGAGTGTTCCTCTTTCTCCACATCCTCGCCAGCATCTGCTGTCACCTGAGTTTTTGATCTTAGCCATTCTCACTGGTGTGAGGTGAAATCTCAGGGTTGTTTTGATTTGCATTTCCCTTATGACTAAAGATGTTGAACATTTCTTTTTTTTTTCTTTGTGACAGCATTTTTTTTTTTAGTTTATCATTTTTTTTTATTAACTTGAGTATTTCTTATATACATTTCGAGTGTTATTCCCTTTCCCGGTTTCTGGGCAAACATCCCCCTCCCCCCTCCCCTTCCTTATGGGTGTTCCCCTCCCAACCCTCCCCCCATTGCCGCCCTCCCCCCATAGACTAGTTCACTGAGGGTTCAGTCTTAGCAGGACCCAGGGCTTCCCCTTCCACTGGTGCTCTTACTAGGATATTCATTGCTACCTATGGGGTCAGAGTCCAGGGTCAGTCCATGTATAGTCTTTAGGTAGTGGCTTAGTCCCTGGAAGCTCTGGTTGCTTGGCATTGTTGTACTTTTGGGGTCTCGAGCCCCTTCAAGCTCTTCCAGTTCTTTCTCTGATTCCTTCAATAGGGGACCTATTCTCAGTTCAGTGGTTTGCTGCTGGCATTCGCCTCTGTATTTGCTGTATTCTGGCTGTGTCTCTCAGGAGCGATCTACATCCGGCTCCTGTCGGTCTGCACTTCTTTGCTTCATCCATCTTGTCTAATTGGGTGGTTGTATATGTATGGGCCACATGTGGGGCAGGCTCCAAATGGGTGTTCCTTCATTGTCTGTTTTAATCTTTGCCTCTCCCTTCCCTGCCAAGGGTATTCTTTTTCCTCATTTAAAGAAGGAGTGAAGCATGCACATTTTGATCATCCGTCTTGAATTTCGTTTGTTCTAGGGATCTAGGGTAATTCAAGCATTTGGGCTAATAGCCACTTATCAATGAGTGCATACCATGTATGTCTTTCTGTGATTGGGTTAGCTCACTCAGGATGATATTTTCCAGTTCCAACCATTTGCCTACGAATTTCATAAAGTCGTTGTTTTTGATAGCTGAGTAATATTCCATTGTGTAGATGTACCACATTTTCTGTATCCATTCCCCTGTTGAAGGGCATCTGGGTTCTTTCCAGTTTCTGGCTATTATAAATAAGGCTGCGATGAACATAGTGGAGCACGTGTCTCTTTTATATGTTGAGGCATTTTTTGGGTATATGCCCAAGAGAGGTATAGCTGGATCCTCAGGCAGTTCAATGTCCAATTTTCTGAGGAACCTCCAGACTGATTTCTA
This sequence comes from Rattus norvegicus, assembly GCF_021556685.1. Taxonomy (NCBI): domain Eukaryota; kingdom Metazoa; phylum Chordata; class Mammalia; order Rodentia; family Muridae; genus Rattus; species Rattus norvegicus. The sequence continues at coordinate 118,293,870 of NC_141539.1, read as the reverse complement.
GAATGGTTTTACAAGTCTGCAATCCCACCAACAATGGAGGAGTGTTCCTCTTTCTCCACATCCTCGCCAGCATCTGCTGTCACCTGAGTTTTTGATCTTAGCCATTCTCACTGGTGTGAGGTGAAATCTCAGGGTTGTTTTGATTTGCATTTCCCTTATGACTAAAGATGTTGAACATTTCTTTTTTTTTTCTTTGTGACAGCATTTTTTTTTTTTAGTTTATCATTTTTTTTTATTAACTTGAGTATTTCTTATATACATTTCGAGTGTTATTCCCTTTCCCGGTTTCTGGGCAAACATCCTCCTCCCCCCTCCCCTTCCTTATGGGTGTTCCCCTCCCAACCCTCCCCCCATTGCCGCCCTCCCCCCATAGACTAGTTCACTGAGGGTTCAGTCTTAGCAGGACCCAGGGCTTCCCCTTCCACTGGTGCTCTTACTAGGATATTCATTGCTACCTATGGGGTCAGAGTCCAGGGTCAGTCCATGTATAGTATTTAGGTAGTGGCTTAGTCCCTGGAAGCTCTGGTTGCTTGGCATTGTTGTACTTTTGGGGTCTCGAGCCCCTTCAATTTCTTCCAGTTCTTTCTCTGATTCCTTCAACGGGGGACCTATTCTCAGTTCAGTGGTTTGCTGCTGGCATTCGCCTCTGTATTTGCTGTATTCTGGCTGTGTCTCTCAGGAGCGATCTACATCCGGCTCCTGTCGGTCTGCACTTCTTTGCTTCATCCATCTTGTCTAATTGGGTGGTTGTATATGTATGGGCCACATGTGGGGCAGGCTCCAAATGGGTGTTCCTTCATTCTCTGTTTTAATCTTTGCCTCTCCCTTCCCTGCCAAGGGTATTCTTTTTCCTCATTTAAAGAAGGAGTGAAGCATGCACATTTTGATCATCCGTCTTGAATTTCGTTTGTTCTAGGGATCTAGGGTAATTCAAGCATTTGGGCTAATAGCCACATATCAATGAGTGCATACCATGTATGTCTTTCTGTGATTGGGTTAGCTCACTCAGGATGATATTTTCCAGTTCCAACCATTTGCCTACGAATTTCATAAAGTCGTTGTTTTTGATAGCTGAGTAATATTCCATTGTGTAGATGTACCACATTTTCTGTATCCATTCCTCTGTTGAAGGGCATCTGGGTTCTTTCCAGTTTCTGGCTATTATAAATAAGGCTGCAATGAACATAGTGGAGCATGTGTCTCTTTTATATGTTGAGGCATCTTTTGGGTATATGCCCAAGAGAGGTATAGCTGGATCCTCAGGCAGTTCAATGTCCAATTTTCTGAGGAGCCTCCAGACTGATTTCCAGAATGGTTTTACCAGTCTGCAATCCCACCAACAATGGAGGAGTGTTCCTCTTTCTCCACATCCTCGCCAGCATCTGCTGTCACCTGAGTTTTTGATCTTAGCCAATCGCACTGGTGTGAGGTGAAATCTCAGGGTTGTTTTGATTTGCATTTCCCTTATGACTAAAGATGTTGAACATTTCTTTAGGTGTTTCTCAGCCATTCGGCATTCCTCAGCTGTGAATTCTTTGTTTAGCTCTGAACCCCATTTTTTAATAGGGTTATTTGTTTCCCTGCTGTCTAACTTCTTGAGTTCTTTGTATATTTTGGATATAAGGCCTCTATCTGTTGTAGGATTGGTAAAGATCTTTTCCCAATCTGCTGGTTGCCGTTTTGTCCTAACCACAGTGTCCTTTGCCTTACAGAAGCTTTGCAGTTTTATGAGATCCCATTTGTCGATATTTGATCTTAGAGCATAAGCCATTGGTGTTTTGTTCAGGAAATTTTTTCCAGTGCCCATGTGTTCCAGATGCTTCCCTAGTTTTTCTTCTATTAGTTTGAGTGTGTCTGGTTTGATGTGGAGGTCCTTGATCCACTTGGACTTAAGCTTTGTACAGGGTGATAAGGATGGATCGATCTGCATTCTTCTACATGTTGCCCTCCAGTTGAACCAGCACCATTTGCTGAAAATGCTATCTTTTTTCCATTGGATGGTTTTGGCTCCTTTGTCAAAAATCAAGTGACCATAGGTGTGTGGGTTCATTTCTGGGTCTTCAATTCTATTCCATTGGTCTATCTGTCTGTGTCTGTACCAATACCATGCAGTTTTTATCACTATTGCTCTGTAATACTGCTTGAGTTCAGGGATAGTGATTCCCCCTGAAGTCCTTTTATTGTTGAGCATAGCTTTAGCTATCCTGGGTTTTTTGTTATTCCAGATGAATTTGCCAATTGTTCTGTCTAACTCTTTGAAGAATTGGATGGGTATTTTGATGGGGATTGCATTGAATCTGTAGATTGCTTTTGGTAAAATGGCCATTTTTACTATATTAATCCTGCAAATCCATGAGCATGGGAGATCTTTCCATCTTCTGAGGTCTTCCTCAATTTCTTTCCTCAGTGTCTTGAAGTTCTTATTGTACAGATCTTTTACTTGCTTGGTTAAAGTCACACCGAGGTACTTTATATTATTTGGGTCTATTATGAAGGGTGTCGTTTCCCTAATTTCTTTCTCGGCTTGTTTCTCTTTTGTGTAGAGGAAGGCTACTGATTTATTTGAGTTAATTTTATACCCAGCCACTTTGCTGAAGTTGTTTATCAGCTTTAGTAGTTCTCTGGTGGAACTTTTGGGATCACTTAAATATACTATCATGTCATCTGCAAATAGTGATATTTTGACTTTTTCTTTTCCGATCTGTATCCCCTTGATCTCCTTTTGTTGTCTGATCGCTCTGGCTAGAACTTCAAGAACTATATTGAATAAGTAGGGAGAGAGTGGGCAGCCTTGTCTAGTCCCTGATTTTAGTGGGATTGCTTCAAGTTTCTCTCCATTTAGTTTAATGTTAGCAACTGGTTTGCTGTATATGGCTTTTACTATGTTTAGGTATGGGCCTTGAATTCCTATTCTTTCCAGGACTTTTATCATGAAGGGGTGTTGAATTTTGTCAAATGCTTTCTCAGCATCTAATGAAACGATCATGTGTTTCTGTTCTTTCAGTTTGTTTATATAATGGATCACGTTGATGGTTTTCCTTATATTAAACCATCCCTGCATGCCTGGGATGAAGCCTACTTGATCATGGTGGATGATTGTTTTGATGTGCTCTTGAATTCGGTTTGCCAGAACTTTATTGAGTATTTTTGCGTCGATATTCATAAGGGAAATTGGTCTGAAGTTCTCTTTCTTTGTTGTGTCTTTGTGTGGTTTAGGTATAAGAGTAATTGTGGCTTCGTAGAAGGAATTCGGTAGTGCTCCATCTGTTTCAATTTTGTGGAATAGTTTGGATAATATTGGTATGAGGTCTTCTATGAAGGTCTGATAGAATTCTGCACTAAACCCGTCTGGACCTGGGCTCTCTTTGGTTGGGAGACCTTTAATGACTGCTTCTATTTCCTTAGGAGTTATGGGGTTGTTTAACTGGTTTATCTGTTCCTGATTTAACTTCGATACCTGGTATCTGTCTAAGAAATTGTCCATTTCCTGAAGATTTTCAAGTTTTGTTGAATATAGGTTTTTATAGTAAGATCTGATGATTTTTTGAATTTCCTCTGAATCTGTTGTTATGTCTCCTTTTTCATTAGTGATTTTTTTAATTTGGACGCACTCTCTGTGTCCTCTCGTTAGTCTGGCTAAGGGTTTATCTATCCTGTTGATTTTCTCAAAGAACCAACTTTTGGTTCTGTTGATTCTTTCTATGGTCCTTTTAGTTTCTACTTGGTTGATTTCAGCTCTGAGTTTGATTATTTCCTGCCTTCTACTCCTCCTGGGTGTATTTGCTTCTTTTTGTTCTAGAGCTTTTAGGTTTGCTGTCAAGCTGCTGACATATGCTCTTTCCTGTTTCTTTCTGCACGCACTCAGCGCTATGTGTTTTCCTCTTAGCACAGCTTTCATTGTGTCCCATTAGTTTGGATATGTTGTATCTTCATTTTCATTAAATTCTAAAAAGTTTTTAATTTCTTTCTTTATTTCTTCCTTGACCAGGTTATCATTGAGTAGAGCATTGTTCAATTTCCGCGTATATGTGGGCATTCTTCCCTTATTGTTATTGAAGAGCAGTTTTAGGCCGTGGTGGTCCGATAGCACGCATGGGATTATTTCTAACTTTCTGTACCTGTTGAGGCCCGTTTTTTGACCAATTATATGGTCAATTTTGGAGAAAGTACCATGAGGAGCTGAGAAGAAGGAATATCCTTTTGCTTTAGGATAGAATGTTCTATAAATATCCGTTAAGTCCATTTGGCTCATGACTTCTCTTAGTCTGTCGACATCACTGTTTAATTTCTGTTTCCATGATCTGTCCATTGAGGAGAGTGTGGTGTTGAAATCTCCCACTATTATTGTGTGAGGTGCAATGTGTGTTTTGAGCTTTAGTAAGGTTTCTTTTACGTATGTAGGTGCCCTTGTATTTGGGGCATAGATATTTAGGATTGAGAGTTCATCTTGGTGGATTTTTTCTTTGATGAATGAAGTGTCCTTCCTTATCTTTTTTGATGACTTTTAGTTGGAAATTGATTTTATTTGATATTAGAATGGCTACTCCAGCTTGCTTCTTCTGACCATTTGCTTGGAAAGTTGTTTTCCAGCCTTTCACTCTGAGGTAGTGTCTGTCTTTGTCTCTGAGGTGTGTTTCCTGTAGGCAGCAGAATGCAGGGTCCTCGTTGCGTATCCAGTTTGTTAATCTATGTCTTTTTATTGGGGAGTTGAGGCCATTGATATTGAGAGATATTAAGGAATAGTGATTATTGCTTCCCGTTATATTCATATTTGGATGTGATGTTATGTTTGTGTGCTTTCACTCTCTTTGTTTTGTTGCCAAGACGATTAGTTTCTTGCTTCTTCTAGGGTATAGCTTGCCTCCTTATGTTGGGCTTTACCATTTATTATCCTTTGTAGTGCTGGATTTGTAGAAAGATATTGTGTAAATTTGGTTTTGTCATGGAATATCTTGGTTTCTCCATCAATGTTAATTGAGAGTTTTGCTGGATACAGTAACCTGGGCTGGCATTTGTGTTCTCTTAGGGTCTGTATGACATCAGTCCAGGATCTTCTGGCCTTCATAGTTTCTGGCGAGAAGTCTGGTGTGATTCTGATAGGTCTCCCTTTATATGTTACTTGACCTTTTTCCCTTACTGCTTTTAATATTCTTTCTTTATTTTGTGTGTTTGGTGTTTTGACAATTATGTGACGGGAGGTGTTTCTTTTCTGGTCCAATCTATTTGGAGTTCTGTAGGCTTCTTGTATGTCTATGGGTATCTCTTTTTTTAGGTTAGGGAAGTTTTCTTCTATGATTTTGTTGAAGATATTTACTGGTCCTTTGAGCTGGGAGTCTTCACTCTCTTCTATACCTATTATCCTTAGGTTTGATCTTCTCATTGAGTCCTGGATTTCCTGTATGTTTTAGACCAGTAGCTTTTTCTGCTTTACATTATCTTTGACAGTTGAGTCAATGATTTCTATGGAATCTTCTGCTCCTGAGATTCTCTCTTCCATCTCTTGTATTCTGTTGGTGAAGCTTGTATCTACAGCTCCTTCTCTCTTCTTTTGGTTTTCTATATCCAGGATTGTATCCATGTGTTCTTTCTTGATTGCTTCTATTTCCATTTTTAATTCCTTCAAATGTTTGATTGTGTTTTCCTGTAATTCTTTCAGGGATTTTTGTGTCTCCTCTCTATGGGCTTCTACTTGTTTATTTATGTTTTCCTGGAATTCTTTCAGGGATTTTTGCGATTCTTTCAGGCATTTTTGCGATTCCTCTCTGTAGGCTTCTACTTGTTTTCTAAGGGAGTTCTTCACGTCTTTCTTGAAGTCCTCCAGCATCATGATCAAAAATGATTTTGAAACTAGATCTTGCTTTTCTGGTGTGTTTGGATATTCCATGTTTGTTTTGATGGGAGAATTGGGCTCCGATGGTGCCATGTAGTCTTGGTTTCTGTTGCTTGGGTTTCTGCACTTGCCTCTCGCCATCAGATTATCTCTAGTGTTACTTTGTTCTGCTATTTCTGACAGTGGCTAGACTGTCCTATAAGCCTGTGTGTCAGGAGTGCTGTAGACCCGTTTTCCTCTCTTTCAGTCAGTTATGGGGACAGAGTGTTCTGCTTTCGGGCGTGTAGTTTTTCCTCTCTACAGGTCTTCAGCTGTTCCTGTGGGCCTGTGTCTTGAGTTCACCAGGCAGCTTTCTTGCAGCAGAAAAGTTGGTCTTACCTGTGGTCCCGAGGCTCAAGTTTGCTCGTGGGGTGCTGCTCACGGGCTCTCTGCAGCGGCAGCATCCAGGAAGAATTGTGCCGCCCCTTCCAGGAGCTTCAGTGCACCAGGGTTCCAGATGGTCTTTGGCTTTTTCCTCTGGCGTCCCAGATGTGTGTGCAGAGAGCAGTCTCTTCTAGTTTCCCAGGCTTGTCTGCCTCTCTGAAGGTTCAGCTCTCCCTCCCAAGGGATTTGGGTGCAGAGAACTGTTTATCCGGTCTGTTTCCTTCAGGTTCTGTTGGTGTCTCAGGCAGGGGTCCTGCTGCTCCTGGGCCCTCCCCCATGGGAGCCCAGAGGCCTTATACAGTTTCCTCTTGGGCCAGGGATGTGGGCAGGGGTGAGCAGTGTTGGTGGTCTCTTCCGCTCTGCAGCCTCAGGAGTGCCCACCTGACCAGGCAGTTGGGTCTCTCTCTCTCACAGGGTCTGGGGGCAGAGAGCTGCTGCGGGCCGGGATCCGCGGGTGTGGGACTTCCGGTAAACACAGAATGTGCCCGGTCCTAGAGGAATTCTGCTTCCCTGTGTCCCAAGCTCACCAGGCAGCTTTCTTGCAGCAGAAAAGTTGGTCTTGCCTGTGGTCCCGGGGCTCAAGTTCGCTCCTGGGGTGCTGCCCACGGGCTCTCTGCTCTTATATACATTTCAAGTGTTATTCCCTTTCCCGGTTTCCAGGCAAACATCCCCCTCCCCCCTCCCCTTCCTTATGGGTGTTCCCCTCCCAACCCTCCCCCCATTGCCGCCCTCCCCCCATAGTCTAGTTCACTGGGGGTTCAGTCTTAGCAGGACCCAGGGCTTCCCCTTCCACTGGTGCTCTTACTAGGATATTCATTGCTACCTATGGGGTCAGAGTCCAGGGTCAGTCCATGTATAGTCTTTAGGTAGTGGCTTAGTCCCTGGAAGCTCTGGTTGCTTGGCATTGTTGTACTTTTGGGGTCTCGAGCCCCTTCAAGCTCTTCCAGTTCTTTCTCTGATTCCTTCAACGGGGGACCTATTCTCAGTTCAGTGGTTTGCTGCTGGCATTCGCCTCTGTATTTGCTGTATTCTGGCTGTGTCTCTCAGGAGCAATCTACATCCGGCTCCTGTAGGTCTGCACTTCTTTGCTTCATCCATCTTGTCTAATTGGGTGGCTGTATATGTATGGGCCACATGTGGGGCAGGCTCTGAATGGGTGTTCCTTCAGTCTCTGTTTTAATCTTTGCCTCTCCCTTCCCTACCAAGGGTATTCTTTTTCCTCATTTAAAGAAGGAGTGAAGCATTCACATTTTGATCATCCATCTTGAGTTTCGTTTGTTCTAGGGATCTAGGGTAATTCAAGCATTTGGGCTAATAGCCACTTATCAATGAGTGCATACCATGTATGTCTTTCTGTGATTGGGTTAGCTCACTCAGGATGATATTTTCCAGTTCCAACCATTTGCCTACGAATTTCATAAACTCGTTGTTTTTGATAGCTGAGTAATATTCCATTGTGTAGATGTACCACATTTTCTGTATCCATTCCTCTGTTGAAGGGCATCTGGGTTCTTTCCATTTTCTGGCTATTATAAATAAGGCTGCGATGAACATAGTGGAGCACGTGTCTCTTTTATATGTTGAGGCATCTTTTGGGTATATGCCCAAGAGAGGTATAGCTGGATCCTCAGGCAGTTCAATGTCCAATTTTCTGAGGAGCCTCCAGACTGATTTCCAGAATGGTTTTACCAGTCTGCAATCCCACCAACAATGGAGGAGTGTTCCTCTTTCTCCACATCCTCGCCAGCATCTACTGTCACCTGAGTTTTTGATCTTAGCCATTCTCACTGGTGTGAGGTGAAATCTCAGGGTTGTTTTGATTTGCATTTCCCTTATGACTAAAGATGTTGAACATTTCTTTAGGTGTTTCTCAGCCATTCGGCATTCCTCAGCTGTGAATTCTTTGTTTAGCTCTGAACCCCATTTTTAATAGGGTTATTTGTTTCCCTGTGGTCTAACTTCTTGAGTTCTTTGTATATTTTGGATATAAGGCCTCTATCTGTTGTAGGATTGGTAAAGATCTTTTCCCAATCTGTTGGTTGCCGTTTTGTCCTAACCACAGTGTCCTTTGCCTTACAGAAGCTTTGCAGTTTTATGAGATCCCATTTGTCGATTCTTGATCTTAGAGCGTAAGCCATTGGTGTTTTGTTCAGGAAATTTTTTCCAGTGCCCATGTGTTCCAGATGCTTCCCTAGTTTTTCTTCTATTAGTTTGAGTGTGTCTGGTTTGATGTGGAGGTCCTTGATCCACTTGGACTTATCTTTGTACAGGGTGATAAGGATGGATTGATCTGCATTCTTCTACATGTTGCCCTCCAGTTGAACCAGCACCATTTGCTGAAAATGCTATCTTTTTTCCATTGGATGGTTTTGGCTCCTTTGTCAAAAATCAAGTGACCATAGGTGTGTGGGTTCATTTCTGGGTCTTCAATTCTATTCCATTGGTCTATCTGTCTGTCTCTGTACCAATACCATGCAGTTTTTATCACTATTGCTCTGTAATACTGCTTGAGTTCAGGGATAGTGATTCCCCCTGAATTCCTTTTATTGTTGAGGATAGTTTTAGCTATCCTGTGTTTTTTGTTATTCCAGATGAATTTGCAAATTGTTCTGTCTAACTCTTTGAAGAATTGGATTGGTATTTTGATGGGGATTGCATTGAATCTGTAGATTGCTTTTGGTAAAATGGCCATTTTTACTATATTAATCCTGCCAATCCATGAGCATGGGAGATCTTTCCATCTTCTGAGGTCTTCTTCAATTTCCTTTTTCAGTGTCTTGAAGTTCTTATTGTACAGATATTTTACTTGCTTCGTTAAAGTCACACCGAGGTACTTTATATTATTTGGGTCTATTATGAAGGGTGTCGTTTCCCTAATTTCTTTCTCGGCTTGTTTCTCTTTTGTGTAGAGGAAAGCTACTGATTTATTTGAGTTATTTTTATACCCAGCCACTTTGCTGAAGTTGTTTATCAGCTTTAGTAGTTCTCTGGTGGAACTTTTGAGATCACTTAAATATACTATCATATCATGTGCAAACAGTGATATTTTGACTTCTTCTTTTCCGATCTGTATCCCCTTGACCTCCTTTTGTTGTCTGATTGCTCTGGCTAGAACTTCAAGAACTATATTGAATAAGTAGGGAGAGAGTGGGCAGCCTTGTCTAGTCCCTGATTTTAGTGGGATTGCTTCAAGTTTCTCTCCATTTAGTTTAATGTTAGCAACTGGTTTGCTGTATATGGCTTTTACTATGTTCAGGTATGGGCCTTGAATCCCTATTCTTTCCAGGACTTTTATTATGAAGGGGTGTTGAATTTTGTCAAATGCTTTCTCAGCATCTAATGAAATGATCATGTGGTTTTCTTCTTTCAGTTTGTTTATATAATGGATCACGTTGATGGTTTTCCGTATATTAAACCATCCCTGCATTCCTGGGATGAAGCCTACTTGGTCATGGTGGATGATTGTTTTGAATGAAGTTTTTTTCAAATCAAATATCTGTAGAGGATTTTCAATCCAGCAACATGGGTGTTATGGCATGTGATGGAATGAAAATCCTTCTACATCTATATGATTAGGCCAGAATGCAGACATGTTCTAGATTAGAGTATGATCTGGTGGGGATAAAGAAATACCCTTAGTCCACACCTTTAATCCCTAGCAATGAAGGAACGAAGGTAAATTTATTTTGCAGAAGGAAACTGCCATGTTTGAAAGTAATCTCTAATTGAGAGGAAGTTAAATTGACGAATCAGAGAAATATTGGACAGAATGAGTCAGAGATAAGATAGGGTATGTCTAACTCAAAGGAGAACATCTCAGGAAGGAGAGGCTGACTTCTCAAGAGCATCTAAAGAAAGAGCAGGGGTATTGGGTAGTTTTAGAAAGATAGGTTGCAGAGAGAATAAGCTAGACATGAATGAAAACAGAAGAAGACAGAGTAAGAAGGAGTCATAAGATTAGAATAGATTTCCAAAATTAGTATGAGACCAAGTAGAACAATTCAGTCAGAAACCAAGAGATTCTATTGAACCAGCCATCTTAGTAGATTAGACTTTACATAGGCTTATATACTTTTAAGCTCAGGCCCAAGAATATTTAGAATAGAGAAGGAAATGCTCTGGAATAGCCCAGGCCTAGCATTTCTAATTATCTAGCTATCTAGCTATCTACCCATCTACCTACCTACCTACCTACCTACCTACCTACCTACCTACTACCTACCTACTTATCTATGTATCTATCTATGTATCTATGTTATCTATGTATCTATGTATCTATGTATCTATCTCTATCTATCTATCTATCTATCTATCTATCTATCTATCTATCTATCTATCTATCTATCTATCTATCCACCTACCTACTTTGGGTTTTGTGGATTGTTGTTGTTGTTATTATTATTTTTTATTATTATTATTGAAAATATACTTTTCTCTTATGGAGTACATCCTGATAACAGTTTCTTCTCCCTTCTTTCCTCCCTCTCCTTTCTCCTATGTCCATTTTCCCTCTGTTTTCCTTAAGAAAGTAGCAAGCTTCCAGGAGACAACAACCAACTACAATTAAGGGGTGATAAGACAAGGTAAAAGCCCTAACACCAAGGCTGGAAAATGCAGTTCAAGTGAAAAAATAATGTCCAAAGAGCAGGCAAAAGATTCAGAGACACATTGTTAGCATCCCAGAAAAACACCAAGGTAATGGCCATAGCATGCATGCAGAGGGGTCATGCAAACCCCAAACCTATCTACTCATTCTCTGTGAACTCATATGAGTCTTGCTTATTCAGTGGACCATGTTGTCCTTGTGTCATCCATCTACTTAGACTCCCACAAATCCTCTTCCTCTACTCCAATAGGATTCCCTGAGCTTTGAGTGGAGGGACCTTATGGAGACTTCCAATTCAGAGTCTCTTCCCACTTAATGGATCTCTAAATGTTCTCAATTACTTCCTGATGAAGGATTTCTGATGAAAATTGAATAAGGCACTGATCTGAGGTCTCTTGGATATCCAGTCTCCAGTTCCTAACCCTCCAGTTAGTGTCAGGCATGGGCTCCCTCTCATGCCATGAACCTCAAGTAAACCAAACATTGATTGGTCATTCCTACAAGTTCTGTGCCCCTATTTCTCGGGCACATCCCTCAGTCAGGACATGTTGCAGACGGACAGTTTTGTGGCTAGGTTGGTGATCATGTTTCTCTTTTGGATAGCCTTCAAAGTATCTTTCTTCATCATACTATAACATATTGGCGAAGGCTCCATGCTGGAAGTTCTTTAAGTTCAATGAGATGTGTTGATGTTATACTTTACAAAAAAGGCCTGTGCTGTGATTTTTAGAGAGCTACTCTCTGTGCTCACATCACCCTATATGTCTCAATGATCTTCATGGAACCCTCTCAGCCAACAATTTTAACAAACACAACACTCAACCAACAACTCTACTAAATACAACATGGAAAGCCTTGCTTTGCTGCATAAATTGACCAATTCAGGTTTCTTATTCACCATTACTAGTAGTCCTCACTAGGGTCATCCTCATAAATTACAGAAAGTTTCCACCGTACTAGATTTCCACACTGCCTCCCAGTAGACCCCCCCATTTCCAGTCATCTTTTCCTGCACTCTCTCCTACTATTGCCCTCCAAGACATCTGATTCCCTCCTGCTCCTGTCCCTAGCTTCCCCAAGTACACTTGTAAAATCTATTCTGTTTATCTGTCTCTGTATCCCTCTTCTTCATCTAAAATATCTTTGTCTGTGCATTTAAGCTCGATTATCATTTGCTTTACTGCTAAATACCCTTATAAGTGAAAACATACCATATTTGTCTTCTGAGCCTGGCTTACTTCTGGAGTTGTTGCTATCGTTTCGTTTGTTTTGTTTTGTTTTCTAGTTGAATCTATTTGCGTACAAATTTTATGATGATATTTAAAAAATAGTTGAATAATACTCTTGTTTAAATGAACCACCTTTTCTTTATACATTCTTCTATTGAGGAACATCAAGGTTGTTTTTAATTCCTAGCTATTGTGAATAGAGGAGCAATGAACGTGGTAGATCAAGTATCTGTAGGATAGGATGAAGTATCTTTCAGTAGTATAGCTGGATATTGAGAAAGATTGGTTTCCATATTTCTGAGGAACTGCTATAATAATTTCCATAGTGGCTATACAGGATTGCACTAGACAATCAATAAAGGGGTGATGTCCTTGCTACATACCTTCCCAGAATATACTATCAGATTAATCTTACAATTCTGACAAGTGTAAGACAGAATCTCAAAATAGTTTTGATTCTTCTTTCTCTGATAGCTAAGAATGATGAACATGTGTTTCTCTACCATTAGATATTCCTCTATTAAGAATTTTCTGTTTAGATCTGTTCCCAGAGTTTTGATTGAAATACTATTTTATGTTACATAGATTTTAGTTCTTCATATATTTTGGATATTATCCTCTATGAGATGTGGAGTTAGTAAAAATCTATTTCCATTCTGCTGTCTGCTGCTTTGTCCAATTGATGGCAGACTTTGTCTTACAGAAGCTTTTCAGTTAACTGATATTCCATTTATTAATTGCTTTTCTTAGTGCCTGCACTCTGAGTGGTTTGTTCAGCAATTTGTCTCCCCTGCCAATGCATTCAAGGTTATTTCTGTTTTATTTTCTCTCATTGTGTCTAGATCTACTACTCTTATTTAATCTACTTGGACTTGAGTTTTGTGCAGGGTAATAAACATGGATTTCTTTGCATCTACATTCAGACATCCAGTTTGATCAGTACCTCATGTGGGTTTTATTATTATGGCTCTGTAGTACTACTTGAAATTAGGGAGGATGACACCCCCAGCAGTTCTTTATTATTTTTCAGATTGTTTTAGCTATCCTGGATTTGTTTGTTTGTTTTCCATATAAAGTTGATTATTGTCATTTCAAAGTCTATAAAGACTTTTGGAATTTTGATGGGGATTGCGTGGAATATGTAGATTGCTTCTGATAGGATGGTCACTTTGATTACGTGTATAATACTGATTGATGGTCATGGGAGATACTCTATCTTATGATATCTTCAAGTTCTTTCTTAAAAGACTTGAAGGATTTTGTTGTTGATATTGTTGTTTGTTTTTTATTTTTATTTTTACACATGACTTTTACTTGCTGGGTATAGTTATCCAAAATATTTTACATTATTTGAGGCTATTGTGAAGTGTTATTTTTCCATAATTCTAATTTGATTCTTACTCATTTCTCATTTGCATATGGAAAGGTGACTGGTTTGTTATTGTTTTATTTTGTTTCAGTTAGTCTTTTATCCTGCAGCATTGATGAAAGTGTTAATGATCTGTAGTGGTTCCCTGATGTAAATTTTAGAGTCACTTATGTGTATTATTATATCTTTTACAATTAATGATACTTTGACTTCTCTTTCCAATTTGTAGCTCCTTGATCTTCATCAAGTGTCTTACTGCTCTCCCTAATTTTTAAGTACTATATTGAATAGATATGGAGACACCTGATAACCTTTCCTTCTTGATTTAGTAGAATTGCTTTGGGTTTCTCTCCATTTAATTTGATGTTGACTTTAGGCTTGTTCTAAATTGCATTTTTATGTTTAGATATACCTGGTATATTCTTAATCTATCCAGATTCCTAATTTTTCCAGTACTTTTATCAAAAGTTTTTTCTCAAAGGCCTTTTCTATATCTAAACATAGGATCCTGTGTCCTGCAGGGGTTTTTCTGTTTTTGTTTGTTTGTTTGTCTGTTTTTATATTTTCAGTTTATTTATGTGATTACATTTACTGTTTTTTTTTAAATGTTGAGATATCCCTATATCTAGGACAAAGCCTTCTTGGTTTAAATGTTCTGTAAATATCTATAAATCTAATTGTCTTATAATGTTTGCTAGTTTCAATATTACTATTTACCTTTACTCTCAATGACCTCTCCATTGCTAACAGTCGTGTAGTGAAGACTGCCACTCGTATGTTTGCCAGTGTTTGAGAGTCAATATGTGATTTAAGCTGTAGTAGTATTACATTTACAAATTTGAGTGCTCTTGTGTTTGGGCAAAGATATTGAAACACCATCTTGGTAGACTTCTTTTCTTTGATGAGTTTGCAGTGTTCTTCCCCATCTACATTGATTAATTTTGGCTTAAAGTATATTTTATTAGATATTAAAATGGTTACACCAGGTAGGATCTTATATCCACTTACTTGCAATATCTTTTTTTCAAAACCTTACTCTGATGTAACCACTGCACTTGATGTTGACATGGGTTTCTTACATATAGCAGAAGGATGGATCATGTTTTTCTATCCATTCTGTTAGTCTGTACCTTTTTATTTGTGGAATTAAGATGAGTTATAGTTATTGAAAGAAATCAATGATCAGGTGTACTTAATTTCTGTTACTTTGTTGTTGTTGTTGTTGTTGTTGCTTTTGTTGTTGTTGTTGGTGGTGGTGGTGGTGGTGGTGGTGGTGGTGGTGGTGGTGGCGGCGGCAGTGGTATGTATGTGTGTGCATTTCCTTTTTTTGTTTTTGTCTGTGTTGGCATAGGACTAGTTAAATTTCTTGGGATTTAGTTTTTCCTTCTAGAACATTCTATAGAGATGGATTTGTAGATAAATATTGCTTACAATTGACTTCATTATGGAATACCTAATTTTCCTCATATTTGATGATTGAAAGTTTTTCTGGGTATAGTAATCTGGGCTGTTGTCTGTTGTCTTTTGGAGACTACTACACATCTGCACAACACTTCTGGCTTTTAGAGAAGTCAGGGGAAATTCTGAAAAGTCTGCCTTTATATGTTACTTGATTTTTCCCTTGAAGCTTTCGATATTCTTTCTTTGTTCTCTATGTTTAGTGTTTTAATGATTATGTAGCAAGCAGGTTTTGTTTTCTGGTCCAATCTACTTAGTGTTCCATAAGCTTCTTAGACTTTTATAACTATGTTCTATTTTAAGTTAGGTAAATTTTCTTTCATGATGTTGTTGAAATATTTTCTGGGCATTTGAGCCAGAATTCTCCTTTCTCCACTGCTATTATTCTTATGTTTGGTCTTTTTACAGTGTCTGCAATGGAGGTTTTGTGTGAAAAATTTTTTTAATTTAACATTTTCTTTTATCATATCTTAAAGGCCTCAAATTCTGTCTTCCATCTCTTGTATTCTATTGTTGAAGCTCACCTGTATATTTCTTATTCATATTCCTAAATGTTTTGTTTCTTGGGTTTGCGTCCTTTATTTGCTTCTACATCCATTGTCAGATCTTCAATAGTTTTATTATTTTCTTTCAGCTGAATATCTCTAAGGTATTCCTCTCCTCTAATGTGTGTGTGTGTGTGTGTGTGTGTGTGTGTGTGTGTGTGTGTGTGTTTTCTGACTTTCTTTGACATTTATTCATTTTCTCTAATCACTTGTGTTTTCCTTGAATTTTTCATGAGATTTATTAATTTCTACTTTGAGGACCTCTACCATCTCCAATTAATTGCTTTAAAGTCTTTTTCTTGTGCTTCACCTATGTTGGAATTTTCAAGACCTTCAGCTATCTTAGAATAGTCTATAACATGTTGTGGTAGGAAAGCTGGGCTCTGGTGAAAATATTGCCTTGGCTGTTATTGATTATGCTCTTAGGTGCTGATTTCAGAGTTTGCCTTTTTTAGGTGAGTGTTTTGTTTCTTGATTTCTTTTGTCCTTTCTGTGTTTTCAAAGATCGTTGGCTGTGTGTTGCCTGTTTTACTGGCTTGCTTGACTATTCTATTGTGAATATAGAGAACAGAAGGCAGGGAAGGGACAGTTTATGTAAGATGCTCAGGCTGTTTGGATAGGGTGGAAAGAGGCAACAGCTAGTCTTCTGTGGAAGCACTAAGGACAACCCAGAGGATTGGGTCTGGAAAACAAGACAGTAGAGAACGTACATGGGGGAGGCTACCTGTTCTTCTGGAAGGCATAGCCTTTGGTTGATCTTGGGGTGTCTGTCTGAGTTGGGTGCCTTAAACAGTAAGTAGGAGGGAAAGAGAAGCCAGTGATGGATAAATCATAAGATCCACAGGAGGCACGGACCAGGAGGAGATAGGTATGTTTTATATACAGATGATCCTCCCTGTAGATTTTTTTAAATGTAAAAGTTAGGAAAACATTAAATTAGGTATATACAGTGAATTTAGAATGTGGAAGATTGACTAACATACAGTATTAATAGAAATTCACTTTTCCAACCTGTTAGGACCAAATTGGTTGAACAGAAAACACCTTTTTTCCTTTAAAATGTGTCATTCTCTGGATTTTCGTTCTGCAGGGGAGTTACATGATTTCTATGATAAGACAATATCTTAAATTTAAGTCAGGAAATCCTGACCTGAGTGACATTAGTTCAAATATCCCAGGAATGAAAAGATAAATTACATTATATTTTTTCCCTAAGATCATCCTAAATAATTGGTAATTAACCTAAGTTTTTATATAATTTTACTTTTGTTATGAACATTGTTCTAAAACATCAGTTGTTAATTTTAATAAATGGCACACACACAGGATACTTTTAATGGTGTTAAGATGACCAATTAAGAAATGGATCAAAGAGGCATCCACAGAACTTTGTCCTCTGCATTTTGGATCCTTGTTCACTCAGGGAGGCTAATATAAAGTGTTAGAATTTCTAGGAAGGTAAAAATATTTATATAATCTAGATACTCAAAAGATGCTCCAACATATAACAAGGACACATGGCCCTCTATGCTCATTGCAGCCTTATTTAAAACAGACAGAAACTGGAAAGAACCCAGATGTCCGTCAACAGAAGAAGGGATACAGAAAATGTGGTACATTTACGTAATGGAGTACTACTCAGCTATTAAAAACAATGATTTCATAAAATTCTTAGGCCAATGGATGGAACTTGAAAATATTATCCTGAGTGAGGTAACTCAGTCACAAAAGAACACATATGGTAAGATTAAAAACTCAGGTGACAGCAAATGCTGGCGAGGATGTGGAAAAAGAGGAACACTCCTCCATTGCTGGTGGGACTGCAAACTGGTGCAACCATTCTGGAAATCAATCTGGAGGTTCCTCAGAAAATTGGACATTGAACTACCTGAGGACCCAGCTATACCTCTCTTGGGCATATACCCAAAAGATGCTCCAACATATAACAAAGACACGTGCTCCACTATGTTCATCGCAGCCTTATTTATAATAGCCAGAAGCTGGAAAGAACCCAGATGCCCTTCAACAGAGCAATGGATACAGAAAATGTGGTACATCTACACAATGGAATATTACTCAGCTATCAAAAACAATGACTTTATGAAATTCATAGGCAAATGGTTGGAACTGGAAAATATCATCCTGAGTGAGGTAACCCAATCACAGAAAAACACACATGGTATGCATTCATTGATAAGTGGCTATTAGCCCAAATGCTTGAATTACCCTAGATGCACAGAACACATGAAATTCAAGAAGGATGACCAAAATGCAAGTGCTTCACTCCTTCTTTAAAAGGGGAACAAGAAAACCCTTGGCAGGAAATAGGGAGGCTAAGTTTAGAAGAGAGGCATAAGAAACACCCATTCAGAGCCTGCCCCACATGTGGCCCATACATATATAGCCACCCAATTAGATAAGATGGATGAAGCAAAGAATTGCAGGCTGACAGGAACCGTATGTAGATCTCTCCTGAGAGACACACCCAGAATACAGCAAATACATAGGCGAATGCCAGCAGCAAACCACTGAACTGAGATCGGGACCCCCATTGAATGAATTAGAGAAAGGTCTGGAAGAGCTTGAAGGGGCTCGAGACCTCATATGAACAACAATGCCAACTAACCAGAGCTTCCAGGGACTAAGCCACTACCCAAAGACTATACATGGACTGACCCTGGGTTCCAACCACATAAGTAGCAATGAATAGCCTAGTAAGAGCACCAGTGGAAGGGGAAGCCCGTGGTCCTGCCAAGACAACTCCCAGTGAACGTGATTGTTGGGGGGGAGGGTGGTAATGGTGGGAAGATGGGGAGGGGAACACCCATATAGAAGGGGAGGGGGATGTTGGCCCAGAAACCAGGTAGGGGAATAATAATCAAAATATAAATAAGAAATACTCAAGTTAATAAAGATAAAAAAAAGAACACATATTGTATGCACTCACTGATAAGTAGTTATTAGCCCAAAAGCTCAGAAAAACCAAGATACAGTTCACAAACCACATGAAACTAAAAAAGAAGAAAGACCAAAGTGCAGATGCTTCAGTCCTTCTTGGAAGGGGAAACAAAATATTCATGGGAAGAAATACAGAGACAATGTGTGGAGCAGAGATTGAAGGAAAGGTTATCCAGAGACTGCTCTTCCTGGGGATCCATTCCATATACAGACACCAAACCCACACACTATTGTGGATGCCAAGAAGTGCTTGCTGACAGGAGCCTGATACGGCTGTCTCCTGAGAGGCTTTACCAGAGACTGACCAATAAATAGCACAGATGTTCGGATGCTTGCAGCCACCATTGGACTGAGCAAGGGGTTCCCAATAAAGGAACTAAAGGAAGGACTGAAGGAGATAAAGGGGTTTGCAACCCCCCAAGAAGAACAACAATATGAAACAACCAGACACCCTAGAGCTCCCAGGGACAAACCTCCATCTCAAGAGAACACAGGGATGGACCTATGGCTCCATCGAAATATGTAGCAGAGGATGGCCTTGGCAGGCATCAAGGAGAGGCCCTTGATCCTGTGAAGGCTTGATGCCCCAGTGTAGGGGAATGCCAGGGCAGAGAGGTGGGAGGGAGTGGGTGGATGGATGAGCCCTCTCACAGAAGAAGGGGGAAGGGGAACGGGATGGGAGTTTCTAGAGGGGAAACTCAGAATGGGGATAACATTTGAAATGTAAATAAATAAAATATCTAATAAAAAAGAAATTAATAGGAAGAAAACTGATATTCCTGGAACAGTATGTGTACATCTTCTTTTCTACTTCCCCCTGAAAATGACCCTTTTCATTTATTGCCACATTATTCTCAATAATTTTGTTTAAATCAGCTTATTACACCAGTAGAAAGTATCAAACATAGAATGCTTCACACTGTGTCTCTGTGAGGGAGGAATCGAGAAGTGGGACAGTGATTAATGTGTGTGTGTGTGTGTGTGTGTGTGTGTGTGTGTGTGTGTGTGTGTGATAGAGTAATAGAGGTGAATATAAGTACATTATATATTATACATATATAAAGACATTTGAAACCAATTACAGATAATTAATATACATGAATGAAAAATAAAAATACAAACACATAGAGAAGTAAAAAAAATCAAATCTCAAAGTTATAACTTTTCTTCAACAAATTCTCACTGAAAATTCTGAGAGCAATACGATTTGCTCCCTTACTGGTGGCAGAATTCTTTCCCAAGATCACAGCCTTCATTGGTGAGACATGAAGTTAGATGAGCCACCGAGCCTCTCTGATCTTAAGTCATACATTCTGTTTGTGTTCTATAATAATGAGAAATGTGTCCCATTATCTGTGTTCTGGATAATACACACTCGAGTCAATTACTGGGTTTAGTCAGAAGCATTCCAAGGACTCTTGGCCGTATTATTATTGTTTTATGAACCCTGCCCAGGCAGTACCCTTGAGAATGGAGAAAAGAATTACTCTTGTTAGGGCAACATTGTTTTCCTCACCACTTTGATTCTCTATCTGCCAACAAGGAAGTGTTTATTCTAAGGATCACTATAGCATCATATAAACCTTCTAGGTCACAAGTACTTTCCAACATAATCATTCTATTGTATTCATGGAGATATGTTTCCTTGGATTCCCTCAGACACTAAAATTTTTGCTATTCGACACTCATATAAAAAGGTATAATAGCTATATTTAACTTGTCTACTTCTTCCCTTCAGGAAGACCTAGACCCATTATAAAGTGTAAATGGTGTACAGTTTTTTACTACATTGTATAGGGAATATTGAGAAAAAGGGAAATTTTATGAGTATTGTGCACAGATGTATTTTTAAATATTATGTCCATATTTGGTTGACTATATCACTGATGATTCTACAGATATGTAATGCATATTATATATAATGTTAGAGAGAGAAAGTATAGGATACACTACAGTATGAAAATCCACACCACTATCCATCAGCAGCAATAAGTTAGAACCTAGACACCCTTCAACAGAGGAAAGGATACAGAAAATGTGGTACATCTACACAATGGAGTATTACTCGGCAATTAAAACAAGGACTTCATGGAATTCACAGGCAAATGGATGCAACTAGAAAATATTATGAGTGAGGTAATCCAATCACAAAAAACACACATGGTATGCACTCATTGATAAGTGGATATTAGCCCAAATGCTCGAATTAACCGAAGATGCAATCCACAGAACACATGAAGCTCAAGGACAACAAAGTGTAGATGCTTCACTCCTTATATTCATAGGAGGAGATATGGAGACAAAGTTTGGAGCAGAGACTGAAGGAATGGCCATTCAAAACTTGCCCCACCCAGGAATCCAGCCCATATACAGACAGTCACCTAACCCAGACAATATTGCTGATGCCAAGAAATTCAGCCTGAAAGGAGCCTGATACAGCTGTCTTCTGAGAGGCTGTGCCAGAACATGACAAATATAGAGGCAGATGCTCACAGCCAACCATTGAACTGAGAACTGGGTCCCCATTGGAGGAGTTAGAGAAAGGATAGAAGGAGCTGAAGGGGTTTGCAGTCCTATAAGAACAATACCAGCCAACCAGATGAGTACCCAGGATAGACCCATGGCTCCAGCTGCATATGTAGCAAAGGATGGCCTTGTTGGGCACCAATGGGAGGAAAAACCCTAGGTCCTGCCAAGGCTGGACACCCCCCCCCAGTGTAGGGGAATATTAGGGTAGCGTGGTGGGAAGGGGTGAGTGGTTGTGGGGGAATGCCCTCATAGAAGAATGAGGAGGGAGGACAGGATAGGGATTTATGCGTGGGAAACCAGGAAAGGGAATAACATTTGAAATGTAAATTTAAAAAAAAATCCAATTACAAAAAAAGAGCAGAGAAAGAGTGAGACAGAGGGGGTTCAGGAAGAACAAGAGCGCCCAATGCGGGAGGGGCTTAAGGAAAGAAGTCTAAAACAATGAGCCCATTGGATGGGGAAAGAGGTCAGTGCAGGCAAGGAATGGATTAAGACTCACACAAGAGAGTGCAATCGGCTTTGGACCTCAAAGCAGTTCATGGTTTGATGATGTTTCCTGTGGAAGGCAAACACTTGTGAGTGACAGCTCAGGAGAGAGGTGGAAGGGTCAGATAACGGAGGGCTAACAAATCTGAGAATCTAGCCTCAATCTGAAGGCTGTATGATGTACAAAAGACGATGATGGGGGCTGGGGATTTAGCTCAGTGGTAGAGCGCTTACCTAGGAAGCACAAGGCCCTGGTTTCGGTCCCCAGCTCCGAAAAAAAAGAACCAAAAAAAAAAAAAAAAAAAAAAGACGATGATGGTACTGAGAATGTGTTATAGGTTAATGTATTAAATGAGCAGGAGGGGATGAGATAAGAGGAAGGAGGGACTCATGGGATAGTCAGAGTCATTTAAGGGATACACACCCACTGAAAATGGAGATGAGTAGGCAGTTGATGGATGGATGAGGTAGGTAGATTTGAGGGGATTTAAAGTCTAATGGTGGACAAATGTATTACCATGGTTGAGAGACAGTCAGTGGCCTTTGGGGTCTCACGGGCTTACAGAAGTGATGGCTGGACACAGCAGTTTGTTCAGCTTTTTGTTTATGCAACAATCGGTATAAATCAATTCAGTTAAATGAGATTGACCTGGTTCAGATTTTCCAAGCTTTAGGCACACAGTCAGTTGACCTCATTGCATTCTGGCTCCTGGCAAGGTTCTGCCATGGTGGAAGCAGGCAGTAATGGAATAGAGAGAGTCGGAGGAGAACAGGGTCACAGTATCCCTAATAAAGGTGTGTTTCTAAGGGTCAGAACAAACAAACAAACAAACAAACAACAAACAAACCCAAAAACGAACAAAAACCAAAAACAAAAATACAAAAACAAAACTGAAAACTCTTGTAATTAACTACTCAAGTTAATCAATGTTGGATTGTCACCATGGAAAATTAACACAACTCCCAAACCATCTACTTTTTTATTCATTAAAAGTTTGTCTTTGGGAGACTGTAAACCACAAAACTCCTGTAATCACTAAAATATAAATAATGCTTATATTTATTATTAGATTATAATATTAGAATTTATAATTATAATAATATATAAATATAATAATATAATTAAAATAAGTATTATAAATAACATTTATTTTGGGTTCTGGATTAAAATTCTTTTTACACAGCTCTTAAATCGTTCCAGTACCTTTGGATGATAGGATTATCTTTTATCTAATTTTATTGTCCCTGTTTCCATCTTGAGAACTATTGACTGTATTTGTGTGGGTCTTTGGGAGGACTCAATTCTCATACAGTGGTTGTCTCTTTTTGACCACAATCAGTGTTGGGTTTTGGTGTTGCCCAACATTATTTAGGCTGTTTTAGGCATGTCTCTTCATATAATTTTAGTGTTGATTCTTTGGTACTCACAACTTACTATGTTTTGATGGGATCCCACTAAGTATGCATTAATGTGTATAAATACAAATATAACTAGTTACTCTCTACTCTTCTTATGTAAGAAGGTTAAACAAGGTAATACTCAGGTTGCACTAATCATCTTTATGGTTGACAAATGAAATAGTGTTGCTTCCAAAAATATAAAAATTTACTTGTTAAACTACATAGTTTTTAAAGAAAAATTTGAATTTTCAAGTATAATATTAATGGTTCAGAGATTTTAATAAAATCTCTTCTTTTTTTCTAGATCCAATTGTAAGATATAATTGCCCATCTAAACATACAAAACCCAGTACAATCCATCCCTTAAGAGCATTAATAACAACCTGTAAATCTTCCACAGAGCGGAATCTTAACATCACCTGCCATGCCTTCTCTCCCTCTCCCTTCTCTCTCTCACCTTTCTCCCTCTTCTTCCTTTCCATTCCAGTCTTCTCCTCTTCCTTCAAACTTCTCTCCCACTCATTCTTCCTTCTCCTCCAATGACAGGCCTCATTCTATCCTTTACCTGCCCCTTACCTGTATTTTACAAATTCAATGTGGAGAAGGTTTTGGTGAAGTCACCTGAGTCCTGAGTATGTGACTAGGCAGCTGTACTTAGGGCAGTGGAATTAGCATTAAAATACAGATAACTCTAGGACAAACCACAATATTTCCCCCTTTTTGTCCAGTTAAAAGGCCTTTTCACTTATATATAAATTGAGTACAATTATTACCATTCTACAATTTATAAAACATATGATATACTCAACACCCAGTCTATAACTATATCAGTTAAACCGAACATTTAGTTATCCATTCCAGCTTAAGAAAGGCTTTAAACCTTTATTACATCTTGGCTAGCTTGTATACTATCTAATAACTATCTAATAAAATATGTATTTTCAGAGTTTAACAGCCTGATAGGCCATGAAACAATAATCAGTCTTCAATCCTGTCAGAAATCTGAAAATGACCAAATATCTATATACATAGGAAGCCTAACACAACTTCCAGAACTGAGAGGTTGTAGAGACAAATCTCCACTAGCACAGTTCTCTGTTAGCAACGTGTGAGCACAAGTATTCAGCCTTCTGGCCCAAAATCAACTGACAGACTCTTTAAATGCAGACTTTTGAAGGGCTGACCACCCTGTCTTGGCAGAGTTTATCAGTCAACTATTTTGCATAATTTTTCCTTTTCTGGACAGTATTATTCTGCAGATGAAACAGGCAGTTTTGTCCAGTGGCTGCCTAGCCATAAAGTATTGCCTCACCTGGACATAAAGATGTTCATATACTTCGTTAAATCTGCTAAAGGGGAACTGTTAGGAGCAGATAGGTCTCAACAAAAGATAATAACTTTAAATCTCATATTTTCTGGATTTCTGACATTTTTGAAAACAATCTATCTATATAAGGCAATCTAGACTATTGCCTTTATATCTTAAATACTATCTTGAAAGTACTCTCACAAACTCAGAGCCATGAATTTGCTATTTGGTCCTTAAATCACATGTGTAATCAACTCAGAATTTTGTAATGACATCAAGAGGACTGGCTCTAAACCTTGTACTTTTAAACTTTTTTGACAAATAAATTCTATACCAAAGCAAAGATATGATTTTTAGCTTAGTTACCAAATGGGATTATGACTGTACAACTCAATCTAGCTAATTCCTCGCTGTTAAATTACAACCAATTTTAAATTCTTCATAAAACAACATTAGAATAACCACATTCAGTCCCCCAAAAGTCCAGGGAATTGGGGCGACGACTCCTCCATAACTTCTTCAAGCTGTACATGGGCATTGAGATATATCTTTGTGGGTAGGGGGGTAGGACGAATGAAGCAAATGCTGTAGCCTGTAGCTGATGTGTCCTGACTGGACCCAGCTGAAAGTCTTTGAGACCAGGAAACCAAGTAGGCACACTCTGCAAAATACAACTCTCAAGACAAAAGTTTAGAATCGAGATATCTTGTTTGATTCTCTTGACTCAATTTTTTTCAGGTAGTCTACCTCTATCAAATCTAATCAGTATGACTCTGTGAGGTAAAAATATGGAACACTTTATGAATTTACGTGTCATCCTTGCTCAGGGACCATGCTAATCTTCTCTGTATCGTTCTAATTTTTAGTATATGTGCTGCCAAAGCGAGCATGTAAAATCTCTTCTTGGAACCTAACAATAATCTTTAGTAAAAGAAAGACAGAAAAATTGAAATGCAATCTAATAACTAACTGCTTTTCCTGTATTCACTTATATTTTTTTCAATTGGTTTTTTTGTTCGTTTGTTTTCTGAGATGCCACAAACAAATCTCAGCCATGGCTTCCTGAAGATGATGTTTACCAGAAGTTTATCTGGCAGTTCTACTCCCAACACCCAATAGCACAGTCAAGGTGTCCACCCAGTCACTCGCCTTATCTTTCTGTGACTCTATCATGAAACAGAACATGTTGTCTCAGATGAGGCATAGAGTGCGGATCACATCTGACACAGAGCGTTAAACTAGCCTGTCTAACAAAATAAATCATGTCTGTAGAATACCCATGATAATCTGAGGATGTATCATGTGGGATTATCTACCTTGGAAGCAGTGTGTATCACAGAACAGTAAAGCAGTACCAATGACATTTTACATTCTGATTCTTTGTTTACTTAGTCACTTTTCATTCAGATGTTGTTTGGAAAGGATTTTGGTGAGTTTTAGACCTCTTTGATTTTATCCTACTTCAATTAAATATCTTTGCCTAGAATATTAGGACTTCCATCCTCTAATCTCTGGCAAATATTTATTGTGTTTGGTCAGTTCTCTTTAATAAGTGATAGCCTCATCTACAGTCAGAAGTATAAGGACCATAGTATATTGTCATTAAGTGATTCATAGATAAAAATGATTTATAATTATAAAATGCTCTAAAAATAGTGAGCTCACCACAACTTTAAAAACTCACGGAAGGTTATTCTCAAATTTCCTTGAGAGGCAGACTGTGTTTGTTAACTGGACTTGTGGAAAGTACAGTATAATCATTAGACATTCCAGAATTCATCTGCCAAGAAACAATTATGAATCCCAGCAGGAAAAAGAAAGACATGCTCTACTCAAATAGCAAACATACCCTGGGACAGAATTACCAGGAGAAGTTTGAAAAGGAGAGTAATTTGAAACAAGAAAATAAATAGACCAAATTATGTTAAGGAGGTAAGAAGAGATCTACTTACTGTAGCAAAGATGAACTTAAACAAAGAAATAGTAATACAAACTGACTTAGTTACAAAGTCAATTGCTACCTTAGGACTT
This sequence comes from Rattus norvegicus, assembly GCF_021556685.1. Lineage (NCBI taxonomy): Eukaryota > Metazoa > Chordata > Mammalia > Rodentia > Muridae > Rattus > Rattus norvegicus. The sequence goes on along the minus strand of NC_141539.1, from coordinate 118,267,696 downwards.
CTTCTAACTATGATAGCATTAAACAACCTACAACAGCTGTTAAATGAGATACCATATGGGACACTAATTAAGAGAGACTTTGTAGTACTTTTGCTATCACAGAATCAGAGAACCTGTAAAGGGAGTAGGGAGAAGATAGGCAGGAAAGTAGGGAGGGAGGGACAAAAAGAGAGAGGTGAAACCCATGTATACACCCACCTGTCAAATAAATTTGAAGTTATCTGAGGTACGATTGTGAAGAGTTGAAAGTAAATTAGTGATGACTCAATACTTTAATATATATATATATATATATTACCTTGATGTATATTTTTAACAAAATTTAATTACATAATTTATACTTCTTATACTTCCCTTTCCACTCTCTAATCTCTCTCCTATTCCCATCACTACCTTTCTAACTAATGACTCATTATTGCTTCACACACACACACAAACACAGACACACACAGATACATACACACAACACAACCTGCTGTATCTGTTTGGGGCATTTATGTGTAGATGACTTCGTTGCTCAGTACCTTGACTGGATGATCAATTGGTAAAAGCGAACCTGGGAGAAACTAATTCTTCTAGTATCAGCAGTGTCACCTGCCTAAAGTTCTTATACTTTTGCCCAGAATAGATATTGAGGAAAAAAATTGAATTATTTTTATTCTTCATTTTTCTTATTGCAAGTTTTGTTTTGCTTTCAGCTCAGGAATATGTGACTAACTCAATGCGAAACTTAACTGGTTCCTCATTATCTAGAGCAAATAGACAAATCATGGGAACATAGTAGAAATCTAATAAACGGTAAAATTTGCACAATGTCTTGGCATGGCTAAAAGCATTTGCAATATCAACCCTTTGACTAACAATCAAAGCTTATTTTTGACCAGTAGAATTGTAGGTTCAAAGTAGCCAGGGTATCTGTAAAATTCCCCCAAAGCACTTCTGTTTTAGTCTACTTTTATTCTCAATCGTAGGCCTCACTGCTCAAACATAACAGATGTGCAGCTTGACCTTCATGTGGGTCCTGAACAACTGGAGTAGGGGTTTTCCCCAAAGTTGTTACCCTTTGGGATACGAGGGATATGTTCAACTAGCTGGGCTGCATGTCTGACCTAAGCGAGAAAGGAAGTCCCTATTCTGACAGAGACTTGAAGTAGGAGGGATACCCAGGGAGGGCTTCACCTGCCCAGAGGAGAAGGGAGAAGGGAGAAGGGAAGGACAGTGGGAAATGGTGACCCAAAGGGGACCAGTGAGCAGGATATAAAGTACATTTTGAAAACTAAGTTAAAAAGAAGGAAAATAAAAATGCCTGATCACCATCCATTACTGCTAAATTAATCTTCTCTCCAGAAAAATATCATTCAGTTTTCCTTTTTAAGTTTCTTGCTGTGCTCTCTTTTTCATGTTTAGCACTTTATCTCTCTCTTAGTTTTTGTTTTGTTTTCTATTCCTGTTATAAACACCAAAAGCAACTTGGAGAAGAAAAGGTTTATTTCACCTATCAGCTTACAATTTATCATGAAAGTATGTCAGGGCTGGAACTCAAAAAGAAATTCAGATTCAGGAACTGCAAAACAGGCCATGGAAGAATGCTACTTACTGGTTTGTTCCTTATGACCTATTTAGCTTGCTTTGGAATATAACCCAAGACTACCTGCCCAGAGATGGCACTGCCCACAGTTGACTGGGCCATCCCACATCAAGCAAAAAAAAATGTCCCTAGTTCCTGTCTACAGGTCAGTCTGATAGAGAAGTTCTCTCAACTGACATTTCTTCTTAGAAGATGACTCTAGCATGTGTCGGGTTGACAAATGAAACACTGACTACCACGGTGGATATTTACGGCATACATCAGTATATTAACTGACTTCAGACAAAAGACAAGAGTGGCAACTTACACAGAAGAAATACTAATTTTGTTTGGGGTTTTAAGAGTTTCACTCCAAATTTAATTCTGTGGTGTTTTGACTAATGGTGAGGATGAAGATGATGGCAGAAACAGAAGAGGGAACCTCTCCCTTCGGCAACAAGCAAAGGGAGAGGGAAGTGGACCAGAGTCCTAAGGTCCTCCCTAACAGCCTGTCCCAGGGTCCCAGCTCCACCACCTCTTCTAAACGCTACACAATTCCATAAAGCCATTAGCAAATGGGTTATAAGGAGATGCTTCAAATATAAACTATGTTGAATTGCGACTGTCCTGTTCCCAGAGAATATCTTCCCCTAAGATTTGAATTTTTTCTAACCTTCATTCTCTGTCTCTGTGTAAGCCTTCTATTTAAATTCAAGATACTCCTAACAACTAATCTACAGATGACATTTTCTACTTTAAATTTATCTCTTCAAGCAGTTTGTATTAGGAATCTCAGTACTATAAAGCAGTGATTCCCATGCTTTTAGATCTAAAACTTTCTGGAAATTTTATTCAGTTTCTTGAGAGGGGAAATATTTTATTTTCCTGAAAATAAACTAATTCTTGATTTTTTTAAAAGACAGTATGTTCTGAGATGAAGATGGAGAACAGAGTCCTCTGCATTCACACATGTGGAGAGAGAGAGAGAGAGAGAGAGAGAGAGACAGAGAGAGACAGAGAGAGACAGAGAGAGAGACAGAGAGAGAGACAGAGACAGAGAGAGACAGAGAGAGACAGAGAGAGACAGAGACAGAGACTTGCACAAATGTGTGTACATCATGCATGTGGGCACGTGCACGCGTGCAGACACACACACACACACACACACACACACACACATTCTAGTTCAAACTCCTTTTAGACTTTTTATTTCCCTACCTCTCATCCTGGAACTTGATTATATAGCAAAAAACAATTACACTATGTTTTTTTTAGAAGTCACCTCTATCTCAAAGGATACTACCCTTTCTCCTCTCTTTGCTTTATATACAAGTAAAATTACAAAATGTAAATATGCAAATGATGTGTTAGGATGCAAAAATTACCTCACCCTTGCAAGATACATTTTTAATCAGGAATGACAACATAACTAAAACATTAATAAAGATCTTATTTTACTTTTGAAAATATGAAAAAATAATTTTTGATTCAGTCCAAAATTTCTACAACTTTACGTGTAATCAACAGTTTTGTGGAAATAAATTGTCAACCAAAATTTAGTCTTTGAAGTTTAAAAGGCTGGAGATAGACACTTTTGTTCAATTATCTGTTAGTTGGGAACACATATATTACTTTACAAAAATTATATAGACTTTATTACCATCAAGGAGTTCATACATATCAGGCTGAGGCCCTGAGAATTCGTAGTACTTAATCACTATGTTGAACTGGAATAGACCTGTTTTTGTGAAGAAAAAGTAGAAGAATAAGGGACAGGGGAGAACAGATTAACTGATTTAAGCTAATACAGCTGTGTTATTTCAATCTTTACTTCATTGTGGTAATTTCTATACGCAATATTTTAGATTAATTTGTTTCTGCATGTATTGTGGCTAACTGAAAGCTACTGCTTGAATGAAGGTGTGTTCTGTTAAGAATGGAGAGATTGTTACTTCTTGATTCTAATAAAAAAATTCCTACAGGCTTTATTTAAAGTTAAATTGCATAGTATCAGTTGGTGAAAACATTGCCAATAGAATTAAAAAATCTAAGACTTTGTATGAGCAGAAAAAAAATGAAACATTAAAATTGCTTAAAATTGGCACTCATACAAAATATAAAAATAAATCAGAAAAAGACTGAATTGCTATCCCACATTAATATAAATTCTCTGGGTGAAGTAAAGATTTATAACAAAATATTTGAGGAAGTCATTTTCTATAACATCTTTGTAGTTGGTCCACTTAAGTAAGGTCCGTCTCCTCTGATTTGAGACACCATCCTTAGCTCTGCTAAGATTTTACAGATCTACAGGGAAATACTTTCAGTGTAATGTGTTGTGCTGTATGTTTTCCATTTTGTGTTGACATTCCTGTAATTATCGTCTTAGTTTTTAAATTGCAGGTTTTTTGAAATAGGGTCACGTATATGGGGCCTTAAACTCCCTGGGTAACTGAAGGTAACATTGAAACCAAAACCTTTTCCATCTGAACAATCAGAACACCTAAATTCAATCCTGCTTTTTCTTTTTTCACTTATCCTCTTTACTTCTTACCTTAGAGAACATGCTTTATTTTAGACATACACAAATGAGAAAAAAAAAGGAATAAGAAGAATGTAGAATACTTCAAATGCACTGATACTTTAAATTTTAATTTGTATTACTTTTATTTTTGAGATTACAATATAATCACACCTTTCCCTTTTCCCTTTCCTGACTCCAATCTCTTCCACATACCCTGTTCTCTTTAAGTTTATAGCCTTTCTTCCATTCGCTGTTGTTGCAAACATGTGTGTGTGCATATTAGTCTCTCTCTCTCTCTCTCTCTCTCTCTCTCTCTCTCTCTCTCCCCCTTTCTCTCCCCCCCCGGGTGTGTGTGTGTATGTGTGTGTGTGTGTGTGTGTGCATGCGTGTGTGTGTGTGTCTGTATGCGTGTGTACCTAAATATTACAATTTATTCAGGCTTTAAAATATTACTGTGCTATATATATTTTCAGAGCTGATTTCTATATAGTCAATTGCTATGTGCTCTTCCTTGGGGTAAATATACCTCCCACTATCAGCATTTATTTTTCAATGTAGTTTTTGTGTGGAGGCAAAGCTTCATAATATTTCCTTCCTCCTCCACTTTAGCCTGTCTATTGCTGCTGTCCTTGTTTAGCTCATATGTATGTGTGTGTTGGCATTTATATGGGTGAGACTATGGGCATAACTTCTGACACTATTAGGGGATACAATCCCACAGCAAATTCTCTGATTGTCTGGGTCTTAAAACCTTTAAGCCAGCTCATTTGCATTTCTCTGAGAGAGAGAGAGAGAGAGAGAGAGAGAGAGAGAGAGAGAGAGAGAGAACTTGTGTGCATGCTAGGATGTCAGAAGGCCAGTATTCCCTTGCTAATCAACTTGGAAGTTAGCTTTGTTCTGCCCCTTGGACATTCCTGGGTCCAAGCTCATGCAACCATCCTGCGCCTTTACTCCTAGCCGTCTCACTGGTACCACCTCCGTGCTCTTTAATGTGCCGCGAGTGCGGCATTGAGAATGCTGCTTTTCCTAGTCAGCAAGGAGGACACCTAGCAAGGCTTTTGGTATATTACTTCATAAATACGTGCCCTCCAGTCATTGAACTGTTGGTCATAGATCTGAGAGTTCCCCAATATGTGGATTTCACCACCTGCTTATTACATCTTTAATCAAAATGTCTAATAAGAATCTCTTTTGACTGAGGGCATTTTTACATTTGTTCACTGTCCCTGTCTTTCCTGTTTCTAGTTTTTTATATCTCCCTAACAACATTTGCAGAAAAATGAACACTATGAAACAAAGTCTCATTTGAGGTAATTGAGACAATATATCTAGAGATATTCTAGTGCCCTCTTGCCCACGGTTTGACAATTCCAGTGGTAAAGCAACGAGCCTGATTTTGCTTGTCTGCATACTGCCGTTCACATCCATCATACTGACAACACTATAGTATTGGGGCTTCGGGGACAAACTGCAAAGCAGACTTTGCTTCTGTCCCCAGAAGCATGTCAATGGCAACCGCACAAGAACATGAAAAGGTAATCTTGTCCCTCTCCTTTCTCCTCTGTTGTTCGCTACTTATCCTAAGGAAAAATTTTCCTAAAGCCTATGATTACTGTTATAAAAATGGAATATGAATCTGTTTTCAAGCAATATGAATTACAAAGAATACTGCAGTGTTTTTTCTTATGATGCCAACTATATTTTTTTCTTTAAAACAATGATGACCCAACAAAATATAGGACATTGGAAGAAGTTGTTTTTCCAGAACACACCTACATACTGTTTGTTGCGAAACTACTGAGCTACTAGGGAGAATTGGCTTTAATAATTCACTCTTCATCTTCGATATAAAGGGTTTCTATTAAAAATTTCATAGCAAATGCAAAGTTTGGAAATGGCCTAGCCAATGGTTTGATCTATAATATATTCGTAAGATGATAGCACTGTTGGCAGGCTGTGGAGTTGAGCTGCTGGTTCCTTCTTCAATGAAACTGGCCACAGGAATACACACCTTGGAAGGGAAAATCTTATGTCTGCCTCCATGTTCTTTATGTCTCTCAGATACCAAGGGATTTGTAGACTTATGCCACTGTGGTTCTTCTATGTTGATCTTGTGCCTTACCTTACGTCCAATGAACTGAAGCCAGATAACTATGAATACATATCTCTGGAAGCTGTGACTCACAATAAATATTTTCTTTTTAAAACTATTTCTCAGGTATTTTATAGTGTTACTAAAAAACCAATCCAACCCAAATACCAAAGTGATGAAAACTCAGATTAATACTTAAAGACAGAATGCAAAGAACAGGGTAAGAGAAGATGCAGGAAGCAATTAAGAAACATTGCCACAAATATTGTCACAATCCCATAGATCTCTACCCACATGCCTTAAAAATTAGCTGGCTTTATCTTAGTCACTGTCTCCTCTCTTTATATGCAAGCCACTACTTTATATGCATGCACAAGGAAATACAGAACCAGATTTACCCAGAGATACACTGCCATTTTAACAGAATAAAGAGAAAATGAGGGGAAAGACAGAAAAGTGGGAATGTAAATAAATTTTACAATGTAGGAACAGGATGTTATAGTTTGTATCAGGATGCTCCAAAAGTCCATGAATTTAAACTCTATGTCCCCAGTGTGCCACATAGGAGGAACTGGGTAGATTTTGATTACTGAGGAGTAAGTATAGCACTTGTCCTGCCTTTCAGAGTCAGGGTCATTCTCTTTTTTCTCTCCCTCTACTATTCTATCTATACCATATTTCTTGTCAATACAATACAGAAATTCATGAATTTTCTATTCTGAAGCTATATAAAGATTTTATTTCCTGGGTCTCCAATCTCTTGAAGGTTAGGTGCATCTTCTCTGACTGAACCCAGACCCGGGAGTCCTCTGCTGTGTATTTGTTAGGGGCCTCATCTCAGCTGGTGTATGCTGCCTGGTTGGTGGTCCAGTGTCTGCGAGATCTTGGGGGTCTAGGTTAGTTGATACTGCTGGTCCTTCTACAGGGTCGCCCTCCTCCTCAGCTTCTTCCAGCTTTTCCATAATTCAACCCGAGGGGGCAGCAGTGTCTGTTCATTGGTTGGGTACGTGTATCTGCATCTGACTCTTTCAGCTGCTTGTTGGGTCTTTTGGAGGGCAGTCATGATAGGTCCCTTTTTGGAACACCCCATAGCCTCAGTAATAATGGTGTCAGGTCTCGTGGCTTCCCCTTGAGCTGGAACCCACTTTGGGACTGTTGCTGGACCTCCTTTTCCTCAGGCTCTTCTCCACTTCCATCCCTGAATTTTTTTTTTGAGACAGAAAAAATTATGGATCGGAGTTTTGGCTGTGGGATAGTAGTCCCACCCCTCCCTTGATGCCCTGTCTTTCTGCTGGAGGTGGATTTAATAAGTTCCCTCTTCCTACTGTAGGGGTTTTCATCTAGTGTTTCCCCTTTGAGTACTGAGAGTCTCTCACTTCCCAGGTATCTGGTGCATTTTGGAGGGTCCTGCAGACCTCTTTCCTCCTGAGGCTACTTGTTTCCACTCTTTCTGCTGGCTTCAGTCCTTTTCCCCCCATTCAATATCAGGTCATATTACCCTGTCCCCCTATCCCCACCCCCTTTCCCTCCACTGTTCCTCCTTCCCCCATCATAGTTGCTATCTTCTCCCTCCCAAGTGAGACTGAAGTGTTCTCACTTGGGCCCTTCTGCTTCTTGACCTTTTTGAGTTCTGTGTGGACTGTATCTTGGGTATTCTGCACTTTTTTGGTAATATCCACTTATTAGTGAGAACATACCATGCATGTACTTTTGGATCTGAGTTACCTCGCTTACGATGATATTTTCTAGTACCATCCATTTGCCTGCAAAACTCAGATGTCCTTGCTCTTAATAGCTGAGTAGTATTCCATTGTGTAAATGAACCACATTTTCTGTGTCCATTCTTCTCTCGTGGGACATATAGGCTATTTCAAACTTCTGGCCATCATAAATAAGGCCACTATGAACATAGTGGAACATGTGCCCCTGTGGCATGGTAGGCCATCTTTGGGATATATTCCCAAGAGTGATATTGCTGGGTCTTTGGGTAGGTCTATTTCCAATAGTCTGAGGAATATTCAAATTCATTTCCAGAGTGGTTGTACCAGTATGCAATCCCAACAGCAAAGGAGGCATGTTCCTCTTTCTCCACATCCTTGCCAACATCTGTGGCCACCTTAGGTTTTGATCTTAGCCATTCTGACTGATAAGGTGGAATCTCAGGGTTTTTTTGATTTTCATTTCTCTGATCACTAAGGTTTTTGAACATAGAGGTCTGGTGGGGTGGGGTGGGTAGGGTAAGGACATCCTTGTGGAGACACAGGGGGGAGGGATATGGAACTGCCTGGGGGAGGTGGACCAAGAGGAGAATAAGATCTGGAGTGTATAAATTAATTAAATTAAAAAATAAAACTCAAAAAATTGTATTTTTTTATCCTCCAGAAATCCACCATGTGTGTGTGCATGTGTGTATGTATGTGTGTGAATAACTTGAGTAGAAGTATATTCTCAAATCTATCAGTCAACATTAGTGAAAGTTTTAAACTATAGCTGATGTTATGCCTGATTCTAATTAACATTAAAACCTTCACTGTAAAAAACTGCGTTCACAGTGAGAACTTAACAGGGTTGTTTTCTTTTAAAATATAGTCAACATCTTTTCATTAGTAGAATTTGATAACTTGGCCTCCTTAATGCAAGCTAACTTGTGACTCTGGATAACTTTCTCCAGGGATATATAACTTTCTGACATACGGTTTTGCCTTCACGTGGGATGCAAGCATTACCTTCTAATATATAAGAAAATTAAGTGCACTCAACCATGGAGCAATGCATTTTTATCAGAATTCTGAAAAGTCAGTTCCCTGTTTCTATTTTTCTGAAGAGACGCAAAGGCAAGTGGGAGCAGCAACTCCAATTATAGAAGAGAGGCTGAATCTGTGAGAACCAGAAAATAATGTGGTAAGAGAAAGTGATAATGGTTTAATCAGGGCTCCTTATATGCATAATGCCACACTATTCACCAAAGCCCCTGACAATAACTTGAAAATTGACAGGGTATTTTATTTTAATATGGCTACTCTGTATCCACACCTTTCAACTCAACATTTATTAATCACTTAGAATTCGTCAATGGAAAAGAAAAATCAGATCTCTAGGGAATTTATTTTCCAATGACGTGAAGCTTTAATAAATAAAATATCTGGGCTAAATTAATAAATATGGTATCAGAAGGAAGAGTTAAAAAGGAAAAATAAAGAAGGATGGATAAGTACAAATAATACAGTTATATAGTTGAGATAATCTTTGTAGCCTGGAGACATTTGAAGGAAACCTGGAAGAAGGAATAGTTTCCCTTTTATCTTAGGAGGGTAGTTCTAGGATTTGGGAGTAGCACAGAGCAATGAAACCATAAGGATCTAGACACAAAAGAAATGCAGTGAGCTCTGCAGCTATGTTGTGACTATTGATCGGAGTATTTAGGAATTCAATTCAGCTTGCATTTTGGAGAACCAAAATCATCCCCTATTGTTTTGATGATTGAAGGAGAATGCAAAATGAAATATAGTACTCACTTTTGAACTGGGCTCTTACAGACTATCAAGAAGAATCGGCAAGAGAATCCATGTGTTTAAAGCAATGCATAGACAGGTTCTCCAAAGGGAGAGGAATATGTTACAGCTGGACTCTAGCCAAAGTTGGAGTAAATCTTATTAGGGTTGAGTAGTTGCTAGGATATTTTTACATAGAAAGTGGGTTAATTTTTTAAGTTTTTGCCTACTTTTTTTTGTGATAAATTTCTGTCATTTTCACTTATTGCTCCCTTCTCTCATCCTCCTTTTTCTTAATAGAACATTTCTTTTCAATAAGTTTCTCTTCTTTCTGTGACCCATTATGTTTAATAAAAGTTTATTCCCTAAAGATAGCTGAGAGGCTATTTACTGGAAAAATGAACTTAAAAGTTAAACTTATCGTTTTCTACACTACTAAAGAAATTACACCCCATAACCACTAATAGTACTTCAGGAAGTAATAAAGCTTCATAAATCTCTACCCTATCCATGGTGAAATGCTTTTGGGGTCATCTTATAAAAGACTTGGGTCCGTGACTACATCTGTAGTTAAAGACATATGAATGGGATTATCACTCAGAACAAAGAAAGAGTGTGTATTTTAATTAGAGTGCTCAAATATATGGGTCTAAACGGCAAATCTTAGAGAGAAAATAAATAACATGATTTAAGTATATAATGCTAATTAATCGATATATCACATTGATTTTCTAAAGTATAAAGTATATACTGAATGTCAGGAGTAGAATAGATATTTCTGATTTATAGTCTTATGTTACTTTATAAAAATTTGAGGTTGGTAGTTACATGATCAGAAGTGAGTTTTGAGGGACAATTAAGAGGAATGTGTAAGAAGAAATGACTGGAGGCAATGAAACTATTTGCTCAAAAGATAACAAGAAGATGAACTGAGTTTGAATATAAGGAAGAGACCAGGTGGTAGTGATGCAAGCCTTTATCCCAGCACTTGGGAGGCAGAAGCAAGGAATTCTCTGTGAGTTCAAGGCCAGCCCGTTTTCCATAATGAGTTTCAGGACAGACAGAGTTATGTTGAGAAACCATGTCCCAAACAAACAAACAAACAAAAATGGGCAAAAAATAAAAGGTATATACAGGGTAATTGGGAGATGAGTGGTATGAATCCAGGATAAATGAAAAAATCTCAACATTATTGATCAAAAGGCCAAGGCTAGGAGAAGGTAAGTCTGCCAGAGAAGTTAAAACTTTACAACTTACAAAACCTTAAAACAATATTCAAGAACTAGTACCTAGATGCAGAAGAAGGAAATGGATTTTTATCCTCCTAAATCTGGGAAATGCATACAAGCCACCTGATCATGGAAAGAAAGACAAAGACACAGATATTAAAAAGAAAAGCAAATTATGCAGATTACAAGGTGAGTTGTTCATGAATTGGTGAAAGAGTTGAAGCTGGTGAAAAAGAGGCTGTGAAAATGTAGAAGCAGAATGAAAGAGGATTGCAGGAATGCTGAAAGCCAGGAAGGCAATCTGAGCAGACATGAGAAGCAAAAACAATGTCCAAGGAAATTCTAGGGAATTGGCAATTGTGAATATCATATATATATATTTCAATCAGGTAAAGAAACTTCATTGAAGTATCTCTTGAGCACAGAGTTCAAAACAGAAGATCACTGTCTTTGAAATGATATTGTACTAGACATTCACAGTCTATTAAAACAATAATAAATATTTGAAATTCCAGCAGCAATTTTGTGAAAATCACCCACCCAAAAAATAGGAGGATTGATGCACCACTTCCTGGAGAAATCTATGGCTCTTCCTTATCTTGCCACTTTTTAGCTCACTGCATTGTCTTATAGACATGATTGAGCAAGACTATATAAGCAGGCACATCTTGGCTTGTAGCCTACAAATAGATATTCAGAATTTTTGTTCACCAGAGACAGTTTAGAACAGTAAGGGAAGGACTTACTTAAAAATTAGTCATAATTTAACAAACAACATATCTCATTTGTCTTATCTGTAATACAGTACTATAATTTACATGTGTGGGCATTCAATAATTGAAAGTTTAGCATAGATCAGTGAATGTGATGACAAGGAATATATGGTGACCCTAAGTTGTGGTTTTCTGTGAGAGGAGTTAAAGTGATCATCAAAGATGCAAGAGAAGAAAGGGTGAGTGAGAATGAAGCTTGAAGAGGTATTAATGACGAAGTTCTTGAGAAATGTGTTGGTAAATAGATAAATAGGTAACTAGATTAAGCACATTTGTTCAAGAGAAAAAATACGAAAAAAATAAAGATGAGCTGGATAGAGTGGTGTCTAATTCTCAGGTCATGGAAAGGTTGATGCTAACAAATGAAAAAAACACTAACAATAATCTACTTGAGAACAAGAATTTAGGAATATGAGGCATAAGACAGAAACATTTCAAGGAAAGGGAAAAAACAAAAAGTGTCTCATTTTGCATTTCAGTATGAATTAAATTGTTCTTTTCTTAACAGCAAGGGCAACAATACTGTAGCTACAGGTTTTCGAAGGAAGAAAGGATTTGAAGTCGCTGCTCTGTGGATTCTGTTAGGAATCACAAGACCGATTGTCATTACCAACTGATGTGTTATGCATTCATTCATTTATTCATCCCCTCCACATATTTTCGTGTATTAGTTTTATTGTCTAAAGATAGCAGTCTTAAGGCTACAGTCAAGATGAAAGCAAGCAAGCATGGAAGAAAGAAAGGGAGGAAGGAAGAATGGAAGTAAGGAAAGGAAAGAGGGGAAGGAGGAAATGGCCTTTTTTTCCATGATGCTTACATAGATAGTAGTGGAAAGTCAGTAAATACACAGACCGGAAGGCTGAGATTATAATGCTTATGAGGTTAATTGGGAATAGGACAGAGATTACAACAAATCGTTCAATTCTGAGGAATTATCTATTTTTCTTTAATTTTATTTTTAATTGACTGTACCATTGTGAGTCGCTGTCTGGGTTGGTACACATAAATGCAGGGGCCACAAAAACCAGAAGAGAATGTCTAGATGTGGACAGATCCCTAAAGCTTGCTGGGGGAGCCAGGAGCTGGGCAACCAGAATAGCCTAATTGGTAAATTCAGGGTTCAGTGAGCAAACCATTCTCAAGATATTGTTAGAGTCAGGGAAGAAGTCAACCTCTGGTCTTCACATGCTGATGGCCTTATATAGATTGCACACACACACACACACACACACACACACACACACACACACACACTCAAATGTATAGAAAGAATATACTAAGATGTACCCATATTGCTATCATCCTGTATCTGTCATGTATGACAGCTTATTTGCTCTTTATCTTCATTGAGGTAGACATCAAAGCAGCAAAGTTAAATCCCTGTCCTTCAGTTTGTTCCCTCATAATTACTGGAAACATCTAATCTAAGCTGCTTTTTAAAGTCATTTGCATGAACTTTGATGTGGTAAATTGACATATATCAATAACAATATAGACATTGCAAAAATGTATGTAATCTCTCATTATCATAATTTAACAAACAACATATCTCATTTGTCTTATCTGTAATACAGTACTATAATTCACATGTGTGGGCGTTCAATAATTGAAAGTTTAGTATTTTTTCTTAGATCGAATTATCTATCCTTAGACATACCCCTTGTGTATGTACTTAAGTTATTCAGGGTAGGTATTTAGAATGCAAATAACTGAATCAAAGAATGCATCTTCATTATTGTTTTACTAGCTACTGAAGATAAGTCATCCAAAGTGACTTTGTACTTTGTCACCTTATACTCTTATGTATCCAACTATGCCTGAGACTGCCCATTACTCCTCTGCTATGTCAACCTTTGCTTTTTTTTGTCTTAAAAATATGTGCTAATTTGGTTTGTTCAATTTTATGTTCATAGTTATAAACCCACACAAAAGTAATTGTACCTTTCTCTGGGGCCAGGGAAACATGGAACTGGAGAGCAGGCCTAAAATAAGAGTAGACTGGTGGGGAGGTATGTCCAAACCTGAGAAAATGTATCCTCTTATACTGAAATTAGCAGGAGTAGGACCAGCCCCATTCTACCCCTGCCTTCACCCTTGCCTGAACTATGCCCATTTTTTTGCCACATTAGACAAAGTCATGTAGCCAGCAGCCAGGTTAATCTTTCTTTCCCCTTATAAAGTCATGTCCAGCAAGCACCTGGGATTACTCTTTATGCTGATGAGACATCCCCAACACCATGGCCCTGGACATTGATGTATAACCTCAATAGTCTCTACTTAACTCTCAAATGTTATGTAGCCTATGTCCCCTACGCCATTGAAATAAGCTGTCTCTCTTGAGGTGCCTCCTGAGAGTCTGTTCTTGTCAAGGTCACCACAGCCTGAGGTCACTTAAACCCAGGCTATTCCCACCCTGATTGCCCACTCAGGATCCACCAGTACTGATCATTGAGTGCTGAACCTGAGTAACACCTTTCTATTCATCATGAAATACAACTGCATGATACTTGGAAAAAGTTAGATTTCAGCCCAAATCTTGGGCTCAGTACAGTGATAATTTTTATTTATTTGAGTGTGCTTTGATTAGCTCCCTCTTTATACATGTATATGTGCATTCCTATACATATATGTATACATATATGTCTTATGTAATTCTGTGTGTATTTAAAATATTTTTACTCTTTAAATCAATACACAACAATTTACAATGATGTTCTTATTGAACTGTGATTGTTATTTAGCAAATAAAAGCATAAAGTATGCATGTGAAATTAAGTATGAAGATCTGATGTGAGCAGATTCCTTGCCCAGTCAGAGACTTGAGCACCTGCCTTTTCCAATTGATACCAAGAAGCCCACACTGCACTTGCAGCTCGACTTCCTAGGTATTATGAAACACTCAGGTTCACAGGTAAGACCCTAAACCCTGCCCTCAAACCCTGTGAACCAGGACCCCTACAACCTGGGGAAGCAGATACTCATCGTCCCAGCCAAAGATCCTCCTGTGCCTGTGTTCATACCTGTGCCTGACCAGATCTCATGCAGCCCACACCCCAGTTGCAGCTGGACTCCCCAGGTATTCTGCCACATCCAGCTTCATAGGATCACATGATCACAGGAAGCACAGGCTCCAATCAGAGACAGGGAGGCCAGATAATACTAGAAATAATCAGATGGTGAGAAGTAAGCACAGAAACATAAGCAAAAGAATCCAATTTGATTTGGCAATATCAGAACCCAGTTTCCCCACCACAGAATGTCCTATATACCCCAACATACCTAGGAGGCAAGATTCAGAACTAAACTTTCATTCCATGAACTTGATAGAGGACTTTAAGAAAGACATAAATAAGTCCCTTAAAGAAATTCAGGAGAACACAATCAAATAGGTAAAGTAATTGAACAAAACCATCCAGGATCTAAAAATGGAAATAGAATCATTAAAGAAAACTAAAAGAAGACAGCCATGGAGGTGAAAAACCTAGGAAAGAGATCAGGAGTCACAGATGCAAGCATCACCAACAGAATACAAGAGAGAGAAGAGAGAATCTCAGTAGCAGAAAAAGAAAAGAAGAACATTAACAAACAGACAGGGAAAATATAAAAACCATAAGCTCCTATCTCAAGACATTCAAGAAATCCAGGGCACAATAAAAAGACCAAACCTGAGAACAATAGGTATAAAGAGAGTGAATATTCCCAAATCAAAGGACAAGCAAACATCTTCAACAAAATTACAGAAGAAAATTGTCCTAACCTAAAGAAATTCCCATAAGCATACAAGAATCCTAAGGAACATCAAACAGATGGGACTAGAAATGAAATTCCTATCATCACACAATAATTAATACACCACATGCACAGAACAAAGAAAGAATATTGAAAGCTGTTAGGGGAAAAGGTCAAGTATCATAAATGTGGACCAATCAGAATTATACCAGAATTCTCACTGGAGACTATAAAATCCAGAATATCCTGGACAGATATCATACAGACCCTAAGAGAAGAAAAAAAATGCCATCCCAGGCTATCATCTCCAGCAAAATTCTCAATTAACATAGATGGAGAAACCAAGATATTCCAAGACAAAACCAAATTTAAACAATATTTTTCCACAAACACAGCCCTACAGAGAATAGTAGAAAGAAAAGTCCAACACAAGGAGGGGAAACTACACCCAAGAAAAAACAAGAAATTAATCTTTTTACAGCAAACCCCAAAGAAGGGAAACACACATAATTCCAACCTTAACAACAAAAGTAACAGGAAGCAATAGTCATCGGTCCCTAATACTTCTCAGCATCAATGGACTCAATTTCTCAATAGAAAGACTGGATACATAAACAAGATCCAGCATTTTGCTGCATACAGGAAACATACCTCAGAATCAAAGACAGCTATTACCTCAAAATAAAAGTTTGGCCAAAATTTATCCAAGCAAATGGAACTAGAAACTTGTTTCCAAAGAAACAAGTTAGAATAGCCATTCTAAAATCCAACAAAATGGACTTTCAACCAAAAGTTATCAAAAAGATGGAGAAGGGAAAATCCAGCAAGTACAACACTCAATTGTGAACATCTATGCCCCAAATGCAAGGACACCCACATTTGTAAAAGAAACACTATTAAGACTCAAAGCACACACAATCTCACACAATAATAGTAGATTTCAACAACCCTGTCTCACAAATGGACAGATCATTGAAACAGAAACTAAACAGAGACACAGTGAAACTACAAGAAATTTTAAACAAAATGGAGCTAACTGATACCTACAGAATATTTCACCCTAAAACAAAACACTATATCTTCTTCTCAGCACCTCATGGAATTGAACATATACTCACACACAAAACCTCAACAGTTACAAGAACATTGAAATAATCTCATGTATATCATGGACCACCAGGGACTAAGGTTGGTCTTCAATAGCAACAAAAACAACAGAAAGTCCACATATGCATGGAAGCTGAACAATTCTCTACTCAATGATAACTTGGGTCACAGAAGAAAAAAAGAAATCAAAAACTTTTTAGAATTCATAGAAGGAACTTGGTAGTGCTCTGTTTCTATTTTGTGGAATAGTTTGGACAGTATTGGTATGAGCCATAGGAGGGGATATGGAAGCAAAGTTTAGAGCAGCGACTGAAGGAATGGCAATTCAGAGCCTGCCCCACATGGGGCCCATATATATACAGCCACCAAAACTAGTAAGATTGATGAAGCTAAAAAATGCAGGCTCAAAGGGACCGGATATAGATCTTTCCTGAGAGACACATCCAGAGCATGTCCAATACAGAGGTCAATGCTAGCAGCAAACCACTGAACTGAGAACAGGACCCCCTTGGGGGGAATTAGAGGAAGTATTGAAAAAGTTGAAGGAGCTTGCAATCCCATAAAAACAATGCCAACCAACCAAAGCTTCCAGGGACTAAACCACTACTGAAAGACATACATGGACTGACCCAGGGCTCCAACTACATAGGTAGCAGAGAACAGCCTTGTTGTGGCCCCAGGGGAAGGGGAAGCTCTTGGTTCTGCCAAGGTTGGACCCCCCAGTGCAGGGGATATGGGTGGGCAGTAAGGGGGATGGATGGGGGGAATACCCCTATAGGGGAGGGGGAAGGGATGGGGGCTTATGGACAGAAAACTGGGAAAGGGAATAACATTTGAAATGAAAATAAAGAAATATATCTAATAAAAATAAATAAATAAATAAAGAAAGAAAGAAAGAAAGAAAGAAAGAAAGAAAGAAAGAATTCAACGAAAATGAAAGCGCAAAACATCCAAACTTACGGGAAAAGCAATGCTAAGAGGAAAACTCATAGCTCTAAGTGCCTCCATAAAGGGATTGGAGATATACAATAGCAGCTTCACAGCTCATCTGAAAGCTCTAGAACAAAAAAAAAGCAAATACAGCCAAGAGGAGTGAGTACATAGCAGGAAATAATCAAACTTTGGGCTGAAATCCACTAAGTAGAAACAAATAGAACTATACAAATAAGGAACAATACTAGGAACTGGTTCATTGAGAAAATCAACAATATAATAAACCCTTAGGCAGATCCTACTACAAAAGTCTATACTCAACAAAAGTGGAAAATCTTGATGAAATGGATGATTTCCTAGACAGATAACAGGTACCAAAGTCAAATCAGGATCATATAAACCAAATAAATCGCCCTATAACCCCTCAAAAATGCAAGCAGTCATTAGAAGTCTCCCAACCAAAAAAAGCCCAGGACCAGATAGACTTAGTGCAGAATTCTATCAAACCTTCAAAGAAGATCTACTACAAATACTCCTCAAACTATTCCACAAAGTAAAGATAGAAGCAACACTACCAATTCTCTCTATGAAGCAACAGCTACACTAATACCTAAAGAACAAAAAGACTCATCAAAGAAAGAGAACTATAGACCAATTTCTCTTATGAATATCAATGCAAAAAACTCAAAAAATCCTCACAAACATAATCTAAGATCACATCTAATCAATCATCCAACCTGATCAAGTAGGCTTCTTCCCAGGAATTTAAAAATCCATCAATGTAATCGACTATATAAACAAACTCAAAGAAACAGAAAACACATCATCTCACAGATTGCTGACAAAAACCTTAGACAATATACAACACCCATTCATGTTTAAAGAATTGGAGAGATCAGGAATTCAAGGTACCTACCTAAATATAATAAAAGCAACAAACAGCAAACTAATAGCCAATATAAATAGATAGAAACATAAAGCACTTCCATTAAAATCAGGAACAAAACAAGGTTGTCCACCCTCTCCCTACTTATTCAATATTGTACTCAAAGTTCTAGCCAGAGCAATTAGACAACAAAAAGAGATCAGAGAATACAAATTGGGAGGAAGTCAAGATGTCACTATTTGCATATGATATAATAGTACATATAAGTGACCCCACAAGTTCTACCAGAGAGCTCCAACAGCTGAAAAACAACTTCAGTACAGTGGTTGGATAAAAACATTAACTCTAACAAATCAGTAGCCTTTATCTACTCAAAGAAAGGTCTAAGAAAGAAACTGGGGAGCCCACACCCTTCACAATAGACACAAATAATAGGAAATATCTTGGTGTGACTCTAAACAATCAAGTGAAAGATTTGTTTGACAAGAACTTCATATCTGTGAAGAAATAAATCAAAGAAGACCTCAGAAGTTGGAAATATCTCCCATGCTCACGAATTGGCAAGATTAATATTGTAAAAAATGGCCATCTTGTCAAAATCAATCTACAGATTCAATGCAATCCCAATGAAAATTCTAACTCAATTCTTCATAGAGTTAGAAAGAGCAATTTGCAAATTCATTTGGAATAACAAAAAACCCAGGATAGCAAAAACTATACTCAACAATAAAAGAACTTCGTGGGTTATCACTATCCCTGATCTCAAGCTGTACTAAAGAGCAATAGTGATTTAAAAAACAAAAACAAACAAACAAACAAACAAACAACCAAAAAACTGCATGGTATTATTACCTAGACAAGCAGGTAGATCAATGGAATGGAATTGAAGACCCAGAAATGAACCCACACACCTATAGTAACTTAATCTTTGACAAGGGATCTAAAACCATCCAATGGAAAAAAGATAGCATTTTCAACAAATGATGCTGATTCAACTGGAGGTCAGCATGTAGAAGAATTCAAATTGATCACCCGGTACAAAGCTGAAGTTGAAGTATAGCAAGGACCTCCACATAAAACCAGATACATTGAAACTAATAGAAGAGAAAGTGGGGAAGAGCCTGGAACACATGGGCACAGGGGAAATCTTTCTGAACAGAACACCAATGGCTAATGCTTTCATAGCAGCAATCAACAAATGGGACCTCATAAAATTGCAAAGCTACAAAGAAAAGGACACTGTCCATAGAACAATATGGCAACCCACAGATTGGGAAAAGATCTTTACCACCCCTACATTCAATACAGGGCTAATTTCCAAAATATACAAAGAAAATCAAATAACATTATTAAAAATTGGAGGAGAGCTAAATAGACAATTCTCAATCAAAGAATCTCAAATGGCTGAGGAGCACCTAAGGAAGTGTTCGACATCCGTAGTCATCAGAGAAATGCAAATCAAAATGACCCTTAGATTCCACCTTACAACAGTCAGAGTGGCAAAATCAAAAACACAGGTAACATCAGATCCTGGCAAGAACGTAGAGAAAGAGGAATACTCCTACATTGCTGGTGCTATCACAAGTTAGTAAAATCACTTTGGAAATCAGTCTGGTGGTTCCTGAGACAATTGGAAATAGTTCTACCTGAGAGCCCAGCTATACCACTCCTGGGCATATATCCAAAAGATGCTCCAACATATAACAAGGACACATGCTCCTCTAAGTTCACAGAAGCCCCATTTATAATAGCCAGAAGTTGGAAACATACTAGATGTCCCTTGACAGAAGAATGTATACAGAAATTGTGGTACACATACATGATAGAGTACTAAAACAATGACTTCATGAAATTCTTAGGCAAAAAGATTGAACTAGAAAATTATCGTCCTGAGTGAAATGACCCAGACACAAAAGAACACACATGGTATTTATTCACTAATAAGAATATTAGCCCACATTAGTTATTAGCCCAAATTAATAATTAGTTATTAGCCCAAAAGCCCACATTGCCCATAATACATCCCACAGAGCATATAGAGAAGAAAGACCAGGTTTTAGATGCTTCAGTCCTGCATTGAGGGGGTAACAGGATGATTATGGGAGGTGGAAGAAAAGGGGGGCAAGGGAGGGGGGAAAAGGAGGAGGAAATAAGAGTGGCAGCATCATGATCCGGAGATGTGAGAGAGGTACAGCGGGTCAGGAAATCAAGCAAAAATGTGTAGCAGGGAAGATGAGGAACTGGAGATAGCCGCCTGAGGGTTCAGACACCAGGGAAACCTGAGCCTCCTAGGACCCAGTGGGGATATCTTTAGCCAAAGTGCTCAGAGAAGGGGGAGATAGATTCTGTAGAGACCTCCTCCAAAAGATGAGCATGGTCCCCTGTTCGAGGGAAGGTGACACCCACCCATCTCAAAATTTTAACACAGAAATATTCCTGTCTAAAAGAAGAACAGATTAAAAAAGGAACTGAGACTGAAGGAAGGGCCAAACAGCACCTGCCCTACCTGGGGATTCATCATCTCTAGAGACACCAAACCCAACACTGTTGCTGTGGTCAAGAGGAGTTTACTGATGGGAGCCTAGTGCGGCAGGTCCTGAGGAAGTCCAGCCAGCAACTGACCAGTGCAGATGTGGATGCTTGGAGCCAACCATCAAACTGAGCTTAGGGAACCTGGTGGGAGGCTGGCAGACGTACTGCCTGAGAGGAGGGCAATTGAGTCCGCATTAGAAGAACAGCATAAGATGGCCCTGACCACCCAGTTCTTCCAGAGTCTAGACCGTCAACCAAGGAGTGTACCTGGAGACATTCATGGTTCCAGATACATATGTAACAGAGGATAACCTTGCCTAACAGCAAAGGGAGGGAGGGGAGGAGGGGAGGAGGGGAGGCCCTTGGTCCATGCGAGGATTGATACTGCAGTGTAGGGGGAGGCTGGAGTGGTGGGGTGGGAGAGGGTGGGTGGAAGAGGGAGCACTCTCATACAGGGTAAGAGTAGGGGGAGGGCCGATTTGGGATTGGAGGGTTGTTGAAGGGGACAGCCGGTAAGTGGGATGTCACTTCTGATGTAAATGAATGGAATGATTAAGAAAAAATAAATATCTGATATAAGTAGAAAGAGATACTTGTCTAAATCATTAGGAAAGCAACCTACATCGCTGTACCAAAATTATCAAATTATGTATAAACATTAACCCAGAGGCCTAACACGATAATATTTTCCCAAAATTATTAGAGATCTCCTAATATCTTCTGCCTTCTTTAGTAATCAACACAACATTGATTGTCATAACAAGGAAAAGAAAACAGTTTATTTTTTAAAAGGGATTATTCACTAATATCACGCTATTATAAATTCTGTAAAAGACTTTAACCATGTGAAAATGTTCATTATATCATGTTAATGTGGAACATAAAACAATTGTATTGTACTAAACTATGCATTTTCATGTGTGAGTGTCTAGAAAACTATAAGCCTATCATGTGCGTATATTAATATATTATTTATATTCATTTTCATATATTATAAATAACCTGAGTGGATATATATCACTTATATTATATTAAAATATATTTTACTAATTCCTTGAGAACTTCATATAATGTGACATATACAGAGTTAAAAATAACTAAAAATGTCACCCGGACTGATAATATATTCCACTGGAATAGCATTGTCTAGCATTCATAAAGCCCTCTGTTCAGTATCCAGAACAAACTCTCCACACTCACATTCAATACCACCCAATAAATCTCTTGGAACAGAAATGCCTTACTCAATAATGTCGCAGTGCTGATTTGCCCGTGAGGAGTTAGTAAACAAACATGTCAAGGAGATTACAATGACTACTGTGATGCTAAGCCGATAGCATCATTGACCATATGACTTCACTACACAGGGCACTGTCCTGGTCTCTCAACCTGCAAAGCTCTGTGACCTTCTTGTTTTCATGTGAAACACATCTGTCACTTATTGGGGCTAATATATATATATATATATATATATATATATATATATATATATATATATATATATACATATATATACATACATATACATATATATGAATATATACATATATATGAATATACATACATACATATATGTATATATGTGTATATATATATATATATATATATATAAAAGCATTAAGAAGCTCCAACCATCTTGATTCGTGCATATTTTTCACAGAGGTATGAAAATAGCTAAAGCTTAACCCAAGTTTTCAATTCAACTGGGTTAACAGTTCCTACACTTGGTATAGATTTTAAGGCAGTGAATCAGTAAAGCAGGTGAACATTATATCTTAATACTGGAGGTCACTCCCAGAGCTACCTCAATAGTCTTCTACCCCCTCCACAATGGGCAGCTGTTTTGTTGTTTTGTTTTAGGTTTTTCTTTGAGACACACACACACACACACACAAACACACACACACACACACACACACACACACACACACAAAATGGCACGACTTATAATTCACTGTGTACATAATTTAGGTGTAAAGCAAGAGAATCATGGTTTTATAAACATTTTATTAAATTATCTTTAAATGGTGTTCATCAAATTAAGCAAAGTGGAAGGTGGCCTTCTAAGACTGTGGTATGTTCTATCTTCTGAATCTATTTTTAATCTTGCTATTTTTAATTTTGATTTATTTATCTTTTGTGTCATGGTTTTCTATAAGCTTTGCTCTGACTTCCAGCTTTGATTTACCCTGATATAAATTATTAAACTACTATGGTGGAAGGTGCCTGAAGTTATCTTCTAAATATACCTGGACATGGGTTTGGGTGACCCCAATTCAGTCAGATCAAAGACTGGGAGGAGAGAAGCCTGCCTTTCCATCTCTGTGCATTTTATATGAGCACCTATTTCTTTACACTCAGTCTCTTGGCATATTTCACTTCTGATACTGGCATCTGCGCAGCCAAAAAAAAATGCCTTGGACAATGGCCTCGCTATTGTCATAAGGATAATATATTTTCCCAAGGATGAGTTCTCTTGGAACAATTTATCCAGTGGCTTAGACTCTCCTGCATCAGAGCTCGGCAGGTCTTCCGGTTTCAACTGTCTGTGAGTCTAAGATTTATTAGGCTATACTCACGGCACTTTCCTTGGGTATATTTCATTCTGCTGGCCTCCTGATGGGCTGCAGTGAAAGTCGAGAGAGCTGTAAATGTTATGTCAAACTTATGGATTCCTTAAGTGTACATACATTGAAAGGAAGATAAATATGCTTCAGGCACTCATAATTTCATTATCTTTTCCTAAATCCTTTGCAGGATATATAGTAGAGCAAAAGCTGAGTTATATAAATCTGAAAAAGAGGACACCAAGAAAACACCAGCCTGAAGGCGTGTTGCTCTTTCTCTTGACCTGCTGCTAAATCTCCCAGGTTTCCTACCTCATTATTCCCACTACCTGCTCCATTCTTGAGCCAATTGCTTTCTGTCTGATCTCTCTGCTCCTGGCTTCCTTGCTATGTTTCCAGTTGTTTTTGGCAAGCTTTGTGTTCTAAGAAATGTTCAGAGAATAGAGAATAGGTGTTGTGGAGTATGCTTGCCCTGAGTCCATTCCAGACTCCGAGTTAAGTTCATGGCAGGGACTTGATTCCTCAAGATGTAGTTTATGAAGGCAGCCCATCAAATACTTGGTATTCTCCTTGTGCTGCTTTTAGCCTTCAGCTCAAGAGGGATAATGACTTTCTACTATTTCAAATCACAGAATGTCATGCCTCTACCTGCCACTGTGGCTTCTTTAACCATGCATACTTTTATAAGTAGCCCTCCATTAAAATATTTCTTATCCCATTCATCTCATTTGTCTTCCTGAGAAGACTGATGTCCGTATTAAGGATCATCCCCTGTGATTTAAGCATTGCTAACACTTCAAGAACAGAGACCTTGTATTTACTGCTTTACATTTCTTCTAGTATTGTGTATTGCAGGTGTTCATATGAAAGCTATAGAATTTGTAGTTATAAAATTGAAATGTTTTCCTTTGCATTGTCTGATTTTATTGTGTAGAGTAGACTCTTGTACATGGCTTGTTTCTGTATCTCACAAGATAATTCATCCTCTGGCTAGCCTCTGCTTACATTGTCTATGCTTCCTTAAAGCACTTTCTAAAGCTCTTCCAGTATAAATGGTGACAAATTACCTACAGAAAAAGAATTGATGGGATTAGAAAGAATATGATTTACAGATATTGCTATATGTTCTTGAGAGGACCGCATATGTCAGTAGTTTGGCTATATCCCATTGTTCTGTGAGACAGGTCTTTGATGAAATACTTTGTAAATAGAGAGATTAGACTGACAGGAAATCACCAAAGGATTGCCTGATTGGTATCCTTTAAAAAATCATTATATGAATGCAGATTAAGCTAATTACCACAATGCATAATCATCTTCAACAAACAAATTTACAAAAGTCGAATTGTGGAAGACCTGGAAAAAGGTCAATAGAGACATGTCTAATATAAGACCTGGGAAGTCTTCAAAGATTCAGAGTAATATTTAAAAAAGTAGCTGGCATGCCAAAATCATTCAAAAATATAAGTTTATCTGTAAGTTTAATTTTTTTCAACTTTTATTTTTAATGATGGTTCTTAAAAGCTTCAACCTCCCTTTTAGTCTACCACCTACCAGAGATAGTGGGAAAGAAAGGACACTGGCAAAGTAGAACTGTTTAGAAAGGTTCTTTGAAGCAACTCCCGTCTGTGTTCTCTAGAAACCAGCAGTTCAGTTTACAGGTTAGCAGGCAGTGACAGCTTACTCCACTCATAAACACTTTATGAGTACACCAGCAGGACAGTTCCATACAATCTGGTTGGCAACAGTGGTGACATGACCTAGCAAAGATAGCCAGGCCTCTGCCTTGGCTCGAGTCAGCAGGAGGGACCAGGAGGGACACCAGGAGAAGTTCTTGGCTGTGCATCTCTCAAAAAAGTGAAGGTCAGCTGAGGCATGAGACTCACAAGTGTTGCACAGCTAGCTCTACAAGCAAACCAAGCGTAGCCAGACTCCTTCACTTTCCACCAAGTCCTATTTATACCTTCCAAACATCAGATGTCCTCCATGGGTCGTGCCTCAGCATGGATCTTTCCTTAGCCTGTGTCTTGCCTCAGCACATACACTCTCAGCTGACATTGTTCTGCCAATCAGCCTGAGAAGCAGCAATAAACTGCAGCTTACCACCATAATTTTTTTGGTGCATTTCTCTCTATGGCATCCCAACAAATGCAGCTCAACATGCAATGTAAGACAGATGAATACATGCATTTTGTTAGCAAAGACTTCTTTGTCACATGTCCTTTCACATGCTTGCTTTAGCAGAACATCCTTTTACCTGTGTCTGCTTCAGCTCAACATTCCTTCACGAGTCTGTCTTAGGTTTTCACTTGTGATTGCCTCAACTAAACATTCCTTCTTGTGTTTGCACTAGCAAAACACTATTGAACCAACTAGCCAAAGAATCCTTAGGTTTCCATTTCATTTATCCTTTAGCTTAGTGAGGAACACTCGTGATATAAAAGAACACAAGGGCTACTACTATCTTATGCAGAGTCAGAAAGCATTCTCCATGAGTGAGAGTTGAAAACAGCCAGAGAGATCTTTGTGACAATTTGGTAATTAGGCAGGCTTCAATCTATTTCTAAAATCTCTAGAATGTGCAGGTTTTTCTAGATGAACCTTTCTTGTTCAGATGACTAATAAAGCTATTTTTATAAACTCCTACAACAGGGAACAAAGATATGGTGTTATTTATCTGTATATGTTTCACCAGAAAGCACTCCTATAAGGAATGCATAATCAGCCACCAAGGAACTTCTGGTAAGTTAAACATGTCATAACTTCACAGGAAAAAGGCTGGAAAAGAAGGAAAGGAGAAAGGTATGTAATTCTAATTCAAGTAAAATGTTATTTTTAATTATAAAATTAAAATTGTACATTCATAGAAATAATTAAAGGAAAGATCCAAATAACCTGAATATATATTCATCATATGATAAAGGAGACATTATATCTAAGAGAATTAGTCATATCAAATAATAATAGTAGAAAATGAATAAATTCCAGAATTTGAAATGTATAGAACGAACATATAACTATGCAGGTTAAAAGTATTCTATTCAGACTTTAGATACAACCTGTAAAGAACACATATGTACAAAAAAATACTCAAGCCACATATTCAATACGCCTGCTATAACCTTTTGAAAATTACATGGTATTTTTACAAAGACAAGCAGGTAGATTGCTGGAATAGAATTGAAGACCCAGAAATGAACCCACATACTTATGGTCATTTGGTCTTTGACAAAGGACCTAAGACTATCCAATCAAAAAAAAAGACAGCATTTTCAACAAATGGTGCTGGCTCAACTGGAGGTCAGCATGTAGAAGAATGCAAATCTACTGATTCTTATCTCCTTCTACAAATCTCAAGTCCAAGTGGATCAAAGACCTCCACTTAAAACCAGATAAACTAAAACTAATAGAAGAGAAAGTGGGGAAGAGCCTTCAACATATAGGTATGGGTGGAAATTTACTAAACAGAATACCAATGGCTTATGCTCTAAGAATTTACAAATGAGATCTCATGAAGTTGCAAAGCTTCTGTAAGGCAAAGGACACTGTCATCGAGTTAGAAGAAACACTTTCCATCCCACGCATATGGCTAAAATCCATTCAAATTTCAGAAAATAGAAATAGCCAAGCACCAGGATGTCAGGGAGAAGGATGGAAAGAGCTCACTTAAAGATTACTTTCAGTAATCCCAGTTGAGGGATTGGGCCACCCACCCAGCTCAAAATTTTTAGCCCAGAACTTTTCCTGTCTAAAGGAAATGCAGGGAAAAACATGGAGCAGAGACTGAAGGAAAGACCATCCAGAGACTCTCCCACCTAGGGATCTATCCCATCTGCAGACACCAAACACAGACACTATTGCTGATGCCAACCAAGAAGTGCTTGCTGACAGGAGCTATTCCCTGAAAGGCTCTGCCCTCACCTGACTAATACAGATGCAGATACTCACAGCCAACCACCAGAGCTCTAGACCCCAATGGAAGAACTAGGGGAATGACTAAAGGAACTACAGGAGATTGCAGCCTCATAGGAAGAACAATATCAACAAACTGGACCACCCAGAGCTCCCAGGGACTAAACCACCAACCAAAGAATATACATGGAGCTATCCATGGCTCCAGATACATATATAGAAGAGGATGGCCTTATCTGGCATCAATGGGAGGGACAGCCTTTGGTCCTATGGAAACTTGATGCGCTAGCTTAGGGGGAAACTAGAGTCATGAGGGGGAAACAGGTGAGTGACTGGAGGAGCATTCTCCTAGAGACAAAGGGGAGGGGGAATCGGTTTGTGGGGTTGGGGAGGGATAACCAGGAAGTGGGATATCATTTGAAAGGTACACAAATAAAGTGATTAATATATTTAAAAAGTATTACTTTAGTTTTGTCATTGCAGATGCTCTAACACAAGCCTTGAAAATAACCAGACTGCTGAAATAAAAATGAGTAATTTGTAATGGAAAACAACAAATGCCTTCTTGGCAAATGCGCATTATCCATCCCCTAAGTTACAAACACAACACAAATGACAGAACCCAGGAAACAATGCAAGAAAGACTGCAATCAGTAAGATAACTGGAAGAAGGAACATTTTTGAAATATCAGAAATGGAGAGAACTAGGAATAAGCAGTGTTTAGAACAACTTAAGAAACCATAATTCCAAACAGAAAGACATACACAAAAAACGTATATGCTTATCAAAAATATCAGAGAATAAAATTAAACCAAGTAAGGAAGTATTCATGTAGATGATGCACAATGCATTATCTTTATAACAAAACAACATTAATGCATATATGATTCAAGTACACACTTTTCTAGAAAATATTTGCTTAGTAAACAGTGGAGGGAGACACAGAAACCATAAACAAACTACTAAAACAAAGTAACAGTTGTTTTCTTACACAAATCTCATAAAATTCACGGAAATAAAAACAGAAAACTCTCGCTTTATTTTAAAATTTCAATATTAAAGAAAGCTCTCAATATATTCAATGCACTGAGAACAAATGATAAAAGGTTACAGTCTCTCCTTACTTATATCAATACTTCATTTCTTGTGTCTCAGCAGCGCTAGCATGGTCTCGCAGGAGAGACTTGGTGCTACCCTGTTTCCTCATCTGTGAGAGTGCTTCCCCCCCCCCCATCTTTATTAAATTGGGAATTTCTTATTTGCATTTCAAATGTTATTCCCTTTCCTGGTTTCCAGGTTAACATCCCCCAAATCCCTCCCCCTACCTTTCTACATGGGTGTTCCCCTCCCCCCCCCATTACCGCCCTTCCCCCAAGAATCCACTGGGGGTTCCAGCCTTGGCAGGTCCAAGGGCTTCCCCTTCCACTGGTGCTCTTACTAGGCTATTCATTGCTACTTATGTGGTTGGAGCCCAGGGTCAGTCCATGTATAGTCTTTGGGTAGTGGCTTAGTCCCTGGAAGCTCTGGTTGCTTGGCATTGTTTATCAGCCACAGCCAGAATGAGGCAAATACATAGGCGAATGCCAGCAGCAAACCACTAAACTGAGAACGGGACCCCTGTTGAAGGAATCAGAATAAGAGTGCTTTTGAGGCTCAGAAAGAATGTTCAAAACTGGCTTGGAGGATCTGTCTTATCCTTGGATCGGTAGACAGTCCCAAGCCCAAATTACTTTAATGAAAACACCATCCTTTAAACACCAAAACTTTGCCTCCTTAGGCAACCAGATCTTTGATAGCCTTGCCTCAGGGTGTCTCTTCTGAACCCGTTAAAGTGCTAACTGTACTGGAATCCTGACCGAGGCCCCTGTAATCTGCCTTTGCCAATCCTAAGGATGTCGGGGCGGTTTATCATTCGGGCCCAGCTATTCCTGTGATTTCAATTGTTTTCTCTTGGAGAAGTAGCATGTTCTGTATGTGTGCTCGACAATCGTGGAGTAGAAACTGTAATGCTTATCCAACGAGCCCGCACTTCAGCTTTCTTGTGATTAATAAAGATGATCTGAAGCAAACATCATTAAGACTTATTGTCTATAATTTACACTTTCTCACTCTGTTGAGCTATGTTCTGCCCTAATTTGTCCTTCCAAAGGAAAGGGGAAACATGATTTGAAATTCCATTTTACTAAACGGTTCTCCCGTCTTTACTTAACGCCACTTTGCCCTTCCTTTCCGCCCGTCTTGTCCTGGTTTGTAAGAAAAATTATTAGGTTTCTCTAAGAAAAATTACAGAATTTCATATGTTACAGTGTAACTGAGGATAGAATTAGACACAGAGGAGTGAGTATTCCCCAACTGCAGGGAGAAGTGTCCCCATTATTACTTTGTCCTTTACTGACAGTGCGGGCCTGAGATATATGTTTGCGCTATGTTTTCTGTCTGCCTCGAGTTGCTGTAATGAGTTGAGCTGTCAGGGCTGAGAAAGTTCCAAAAGGACTATGAATATGTAGAATGCGGCAAGATAAGATGAACCCAAGTATATAATGTTGACTCCAAGGACATTGGATTCTCTGGTTATGCCAGCTTACTAGGATTATTAAACAATGCTCATTTTTCAAAGGGTTTTCACTCATTTTCATGCAACCTTCCCAGAACATGCATACAAAGGATGTTGTTCTGAGTTCAATCAAAATCACAAAGTAGGCTAGAGGGAACGGCATGCACTGAGACCCTATTATTTACTCTCTGTGTCTTTCCAGCTGTCCTTCCCTTTTAAACTTTTGTCCTACCTGCACTTTCAGCCCTTGAGCTTCCTATGGATGTCTGCCTGCCTAATACTCCACCTTACAGAAACAGCTCGTGATTAAGGAGCTTGTTATTCAACTGTGGCCCCTGCGTCGCAGCTTCTCAGGATACATCGGGTAAGAGGCACACATGGCAAAGGAGAGCTACTAGATCTTCTTTTCAGCTTAAGAATTCACATGTCATAGTGACAAATTGCTTTTAGTTGCCTTTCCGGCTCAGACTCCAAGAAGTTTCTATAGAACTTCATGGTTTAAACTTGCACCTTTCCTTTCCTTTTCTT
This sequence comes from Rattus norvegicus, assembly GCF_021556685.1. NCBI lineage: Eukaryota > Metazoa > Chordata > Mammalia > Rodentia > Muridae > Rattus > Rattus norvegicus. The sequence continues at coordinate 118,237,271 of NC_141539.1, read as the reverse complement.
TTCTTTTCTCTCCTTTTCTTTTCTTTTCTGATATAGTATCTCAAATTGCACAAATTGGCTTAGAACTTGAAAGTGCTCTGAAACCAATGATGACCAAAACTCCTCATTCTCCTGCCTCCACCTCCCAAGGGCTCAGATTCAAGGTGTATGCCATTGTGCCTGTAACGCCTACCATTACAGCATCTGCTACCCTTGCCTCACCATTGCCTGTGACAGCACTGTTCAAGGCATAGGATTCCTATCATTTCATTCAGGCTGGCTTCTCAGGGAACATTCAAGATCCATTTGCTTCTGTCCCCATTTAGGGGGCTGTGGGTATGTATAACCATGTCCAGCTCTTTAGATCAGTCTCAGGGATACCAGCTAATTCAGGTTCAATGGCTTGTAGAGCAAGTTCTAAGCCACCTATCCAACCCTTGAATCTTTTAAGAATAACAACTTATACATGTCAAGTTAGGGAGACAATTTGATAAGTAAAGTGTTTGTTGTTCAAGCATTGGAGCTTGAGTTAAATATAAAATTTGAGGAAATAAAAAGGGAAAGGTCCTTGGAGCTGTGTTAGAAGGCAGCTCGAAGCTGGACAGAAGACACCAGGCCAGCAAAGATCCAGGAGAAGAGGTTTATTGGGGAGAAGCAGGGAGGAAAAGAAGACAAAGGGGACAAAGGAGAAGAGGTGAGAGGTTGGGGATCTCTGCCTTTTATTTGGGCCGTGATTACAAGTGTGAGGTGCACAGGTGAAGCAAGGTGAGGTGCACACTGGGAAGGTGTGGCAATTGGCATGGCAACCTTTGTTGCCTAGGGGTGATGTCATCGCTGGATTTGGAAGCAACCTTATAGCTGGTTTCTGATGCCTAAACTTGACACTCACTGTCTGGGTACTCTAACCTATTGGATAAGTTTTTGGGCTAATGTAAAAGTCTGTATATATGCAGACCAACCTAGGAATGGTACTTGACTTTGTTCTCTGACCTTCACACCTTCATGGACATGCAGCACATGTGCATAAACACATGTTTTTTTAAAGTATGCTTTTGGAGACTAAAACAAAATATAATAATATGGAGATATCAGTGCCTAGGAAGGCTTTCAAAATTAAGTAAGGATCTAAATTCTTAAGCAAAATATGGTATTGCTAACTTAGGCAGATTAAAACAAATACACAGTGGAACTAAAGCTCATATTAATATCTTCCTATGTCTATTGTCGTTCAACCAATTTAAATTTATCCCCAAGCAGTTTACAAATAAACAGGACTCAGACTATGGTTATTTTATTTGGTTTTGACAATTACTGGGGTAACCCCTAATTTCCTTTTCTAACTGCTGGTCTGGTTACCTCTACAGCAGTACTCCCCAAATACTTGCTGTTTCTCCCGGTCCTGTGCTCATGGTACATCTCCTCTCATGACACCTTCTCTCTCCTTCTCATCCTTCTCCTCCTCTCATAGTCATGCCTTAGACCCCAAGCCCAGGAAAAGAAATCCTGATTACCTCTCTTCTGCCCTGCCATTGGCTACAGACATCTTTATTCAACCAGTTGTTCTAAATTAAGGGACAGGGTTTGTGCAACAAAAGCTCATAAACATGAGAATTTACTTGTAATCCTAGACCTTCAGGTACACAATTCATCGTCACAGTGCATGGCAACAGACCAAACATCAACAGTCAAAATGTCGTTTAATTTTTAAAAATTAAACATTTTCATTTTTATGTTTCATACATGGTAAATTCATATTACACATATTCATAGAGCCTATATCTTGATGTATACATGAATGTTAATTCATACATATAAACTCAAACTCTATCGTATATGAAGAGATGCTAGTATCTTAGAAAGTAGACCTATTCCTTTCAGAAAACTAGCTGAAAAATTGACTCTATTTATTAAGATTTGTTTATATTAAAATAGATAATAGAGAAGGGATAATGTAAGCCTCGTGCAAAAGGTAAATCCGTGTACCAATTAAAACAGGTTGGCATTTCTACACAGCTATTGAGTCCCAGTTCCCAGAAGCTTTGAATTCAGGAGAGACGTCTCCTACATGATGGGTGAGCAGTTGAAAGGAGACCCATTCCTCAGTTATCTAGAGGTGATACCATCATGAAGCAGAACTTGCTGTTTAATGAGTAATTCTTGGGGCCTGAAAACAAGGAAAAGTTACCAGTCAGGGATCAGGAAGGTCAATTTACAGCAGCCACAAGGCAAGAGATAAGCACAGGAGGTAGTTATAGACAAGAAGAGGTTGGACATGGACACATTGAAAGTTTCCAGTGGCAGGTGGCTGTTCGGGTAGAGGAGGTTGTAATGGTCATGAGCCCCATGCTATGACACTAGTGGATAGGTAACTGTGAAGTTTTATGGATAAGGGTGAAGTCAGGGAATTAATCACCTAACCTCTGGAGCAACATAACAAATATAAGTTTCATTGTCTGTGGAGTTGAGAATTCTGAAGGCCCAATAAAATCTTTTTTCTCAGTTTCTTCCTTCTCGCAGATTGTTAATACTCATTTTATCTCAAAGCATTGACACTGGTGTTGGAAAACTCTGCTCCTTAAGGTCATAGTCTAGCATGTCTGATCACTCCACTAAGCTTGGAGCAAAAGGAGGACTTGACTGTTCCCGAAGGGCTTCTGCTTCTCTGACCTTATATGGTTAGCCTGACCCCCAAACCCTCTATGTGAGGAAGACTGCATAGTCTTTGACAAACCTACAAGTTCAATTTCCTCTTTCCTCATAAGAACTTGCCCAGTAAGGACCAGGTGAGTCCTAGAAGGACTCTTCATGCAAATGGGGTATTCCCAGTACTTTAAACCCTAGGTAACATTGTACATTCACCCTAAAATCTTCTTCTCACTCTCCAAAGTTTATACATAACCTTTACTCGCCCCTAATAAAGTGTAAAAATACCTTAGGTAGAACATTAGCCATCCATAGGCCTTTGAACGAGGGAGTCTCAGGTGCATGTGTGAACCTGCCCAGCTCACAGATCTTAAAGCTATGTGTGATGCAAAGAGGTCCCCTGTAGGCGAGGAGGAAACAGAAGCAAGCTCTGATACATCCTTGACACATAACTGGTATGAATGAAGCACCTTAACTGGTAGAGAAACCTGGAAACTCCAAATTCAGTTCATACAGCCTCTCTTCACCTGGCAGAGTCCAAATTCAGAGAACCCAGAAGGAAGGTATTTAAGAATTTGAGCATTTATTTACAGGCTTTTTAGAAATTATCTTTTTGGTTTGTCTCCTAATTCTCTCCTTTTCTTTTCTTTTTAACCTGTTGCACCTTCCTATTACCTACTTCTTGTCCCCTCCCCTTTATGCATTCATTCTTTACTTTTTACTTTTACCCTAAATAACATTAAATTCCACTGTCTTCTATTGTACTTTTTTTTTTGTTCTTTTTTTCGGAGCTGGGGACCGAACCCAGGGCCTTGCGCTTCCTAGGCAAGCCCTCTACCACTGAGCTAAATCCCCAACCCCTACTGTCTTCTATTCTAACTTTTCCATTTTCTGTCTTACGGTTTAATAAAGGAACTCAATGGTTTGACTGACTATCTGTCAACTTCTATGTCTCGCCCTGGTTGTTAGTGGGGTTGTCATAGCTGTTTGTCTTTTTCTTCTCTGGGTGCTATTGGGCATTAATTAACACATTAACAACACAAAACCACAAAGAGGATGAACAGTAAATTAAGGACATGCTTTGACTGTTGGATACCCAACCTGAAGATAGAGAAGGAACAAGCTCTATGTCAAAAAAATACAGCCATGAAACCTATTGAATAAAGAAAGTGTGTTAGGCTCAGGGTTCCTGGAGACATTGACTCCTCCACAATCTTTGCCTGTGATAAACCCTCTTGAGTCCACAGACCTCCACCCTGTAGCATAATCTGGCAGAATCCACAGCTAACCAGCTCTTTGTCAAAAAGCCTCTTACCTGGGCTAAGTGTTCTCTTGAATACTTTTTGTTTTTTCTTCCTCCTGAGAAGTGAAAGTGGAGCCCTGCTGCTCAGTTCACAGGGACATTGCAGGGCTTCTCAAAGGCATCTTGATGATCCCATTCAGGACTGTGTGGTACAATAAAATTAGTACAAATAATTTCAAGTGGATTACAAAAATAGATTCCATTAAAAAGGGTATAAAGAGGACCTGGAAAGATGGCTTAAACCTAAGAGTACTTGGTCTTAGCTCAAAGCTAAGAATACTTGTTGGGAAGGGCACAATGTTGTTTCTTTAAACCCACAGGGTGTGGAGGGGAGAGCGCACAGTCATCCATAGCCATCCCAATTCCAGGGTATCTGGCTCCTGATCTCCGCATACCAGGCAAGCACATCACAGACATGCATGCAGACAAAACGATCATCACATAGAATAAAATAAATCAATCTAAAAGCATTTTTAAAAAGAAAACATCTTGGAGAAATAAGGAATACAATTCTTATCACATTTCACGAAGTAAAATGTAAAAAGAACGAAGGATGAGGAGCTAAGTACAGCTGGCACCTCACAGCCTCTGGAGTTCCTTTAATCTTTTAAAGCCCTCCTTGCAGGTAAAACTGGAACTTTGGTTTAGATGATGAAAAGAATCTTATACAGAGGCAGTGTGGGCTTAGTTATGATATTTTAATACTAATTTTTAGTGTAAGATTTATAGTTAGAAGTGTGCTTTAAAGGAAAGTTAGACACACTGAAAACAGGAGTGTGTACTTCCTTGGAAAAGTCCTACCACAGTATATTTCCAGCAGGCCAACATAGGAATTTGTTGCGTTTTGAAGCTCTTGTCTTTAAAGATTTGTTAAAGAACTTGAATAGGCTCACAGTGTAGTTCCTGTGGGGGCTTACATGATCACAATTGTCAAAACAAGTAATGAATCCAGAAGGGGGAAAGCAAGCCACCTTTACTGTGAACAGAGTTACTGTTTTAAATCACCAGACACTTCCTAGGTCGAGAAATAAGGCTATACTCAAAGTCATATTCATTGAAGCTTTAATTTGGATCATTGCATTTAAGATAAAAATGGCACACAAACAAGACTTCATCTCTATGCTTCTTTCTATGTGGTAAACATTTATTGCCAAACTTAATTGCTGCGGAGATGTAGATTTTCAACTTGCAAGAGCCTTCAGACTCCAAGATGACCCTAAGAGATGAGATGGAAGGGGCCGCATTGGGCATGTGTACATGGAAACAAAAACCGTCCCTATACTGTGTGCAGAAATCAGCCGTGCCTTCTCTACAATGTACCCACTAATGAATCTATGAAACCATGATAAATGTAAATTCCCCTTAAAGGACTAAATAGAATATGATTAATGTAGAAGAAAAACAGGACTCTTTGAAAGTAAGATGGAAACTTCTTGGTAGCTTCCTCCAACATAAAGGTTTAAAATTCTCCTTCAGTCATGGAAAGCAAAGGTTATGCATAACAGTGAATCATTATAAACTCATTTAGCACACCTTCAAGTAAAGGCAGATAAAATCCTCTAGACGGGCTTAAATAAGGAAAGAGCATGTCATTAATGTCTGAAACATAAACTGAAACATTAACAGGAGCATTGAAATGATTTATGTCTCAAATAAATTGCTGATTATAACCCTAGAATTTATTCTTATACGATTCTATTTATTAATGAAAGAAACAACTCATGAAAAGACATCTATGTCTTTTCTTCACCAAACCATTTGCTCAATATATATATATATATATATATATATATATATATATACACACACACACATACACACACACACACACATACACACATATAATTTATTACTTAGGGATTAATGTTGCAATATGATAAAATTATTTTCTTGTCTTCTAATTTCAAAAAGTAAAAACTGTTATTGTTTTCCTTTAAAGAGAGTCATTGCTGCTTGACAATCCAATAAGTACTGTGCTATACTTTATACACAAATATAGCGGCTTCCGATGGCCTGCTATATTAATAATGAGACCTGCATAAAATGTAACACCTTGAGTTGTATGCAAATACTTCAAATGTTTTCTAAATTACCTCCAGCAATCTTTGGCTAAAGGTGAACAGAAGCTAATAATTATCTTTATTGATATGTGTGTTTGCAGAACAAGTCTTATTCCCAAAGGTTAATTATTTATATAACCTCCCTGAATTATGTCCCCTGCTGACTTAGAATGTATCTTACCCCAACTTAAATTCAAACAACAAAAGCTAATTTTTTCCCTTCAATTGCACTTCTATGTTGTAAGGATGCCAATAGAGACATCTTCATATTTTACAGAATAACTGTTATGTGATGTTTATTATTCTTAAATGCAACATCATCTACATATTAAGACATTTTAGATGTTCTTCACAAGTGCAGAGGGTAAGTGACAATAGACAGCTGAGCTCTAACATGTCTATAACAGCCGCTCTAAGAATTGGGTCAGATCTGGAAATGTGGATGGGATTTGAGAGGATTTGAGAGCTAACTGTTGGGTAGGACTTGTGAGACAGCGACTTTTGCACATTGCATGTTGATGCACTAATAAACACATTGCAGCTGTGGTTATTTGCACAAAGACTGCATACGGAAACCCCCATCACTTCATCTTGCATCAAGGAGTGAGTGGTTCACTCTTTTCTCTTTCATGGAAGGGGAATTCGCTCTGGGGATTGCATTTTTTTAAGCAGTATAAGTATTGATAAGTAGCCCAGGTCCCAGAGAATAAATTTTCCATTCAGGCAAGCACCCATAATTGAGCTTGCTGAGTAAAACGAAACAAGCAAACAAATGCAAAAGATCCAGTTAAAACCAATACCAGCATTCGAAACAGTCAAGGGCCTGTTCAGAAGAAGATGGTTTCAGTGGAAGAGATGAGGCAGTGCAATTGATAAAAAGGACGAAAAAATAAGTGTATATATATAAAGTTATTAAAAATAAAGAGCCCCCTATTCAAATCATGTAGCACAGTCAATTAGTATTACTGTTTGTAAGATTCTATATGTGTCAACATTATTTAGAGAAACAAGATTCATCATATATATCATATATATATGATATATATATATTATAAGACAAAATGTATTTGAGAAGCTGAATAATTCTTTAGTTGCCATTTGCAGCTTGCAGAAATAGGGAAATACCCCATTTTCTTTGGAGTAGGAATGTATCCAGAACACACTACACTAAAAGAGGAGTTCTCGGGGCTGCCAGCCTTCTAGTAGAGGTTGGGTGGTAGTATATTTCTCCTACAGAAAAAGAAAAGAAAGAAAGGAAAAGAAAAAAAGAAATAGGGAAATAAATGAACATCAAATATTTCAAACTGGAAGACTCATAACAAGAAAAGCCAATGATCTAGTCAAGTGTGAGGCTGATATTAAAATAACACGTAGAAATGTCATTGTGCTCCAGACGAAACAAGCTGTAGTTCAATATACATGGACAAAATTATTTTAAAATATAGATATTTACTCAAGATATATCAAGCACACATCTAACTAGGAAATCAGATGCGCACACACACGTGTGTGTGTGTGCGCGCGTGTGTGTGCGCGTGTGTGTGTCCTCCTTTTTCTACATTTTGTTTTGTGTTGAACACTAACATTCTATACCCGTGACCTGAATCAGAGCATGTCTTCTCTACTCATTCATTCTTCTCTGAAATTGCCCTCACAGACATATCCGACAATATATTTAATTATATTCTAATTTTCCTCAATCTATCTAAAAATTATTCATCCTAATTCATGAAAGAAATTTAAGAACCAAATAAATTTTTCTGTTATTCAGTTGTGATTTGCTTGACAAAATTATATGCCAACCAGCCATTACATTTTCTTCTAATATACTGAGTACTTAAGCATTCCATTCATGCAGTGATAATTGAAGGCCTTTCATGGATCCCATGACCTGATATTACTTCTGTTGTTAATCATCTCCCAGTGAATGCAGGTGAAATTTATGACTGACTTCTCTCTGGCTGACAAACTATGGCAAAGTGAATGGGCTTTCCCTCCTGAAAGGACAGCTTATTATAAAGAAGCTTATCTTGTTGGAGTGGTCTTGATAGAACAGCACTTCTTAACTTGTGGATTGCCATTTCTGGGGTTGAACAATCTTTTTACAGGGGTTGCATCAGACCACCATAAAACATAGATATTTACATTATGATTCATAAGAGTAGCAAAATTACATTTATGAAGAAGTGACAAAGGTAATTCAATGTTTAGGGGTTCCCAGAGCACAAGGAGCTACCTTAAAGGGTTAGGATTAGGAAGGTTGAGAACCACTGCCCTAGACTCTTATGAGTAGAAAATGAAATCTGTCCTTATCAGTCATACTGAGCAGTGGCACTGTAATAACAAAAGGGTAACAAGGAAAAACTAGTTCATTTACATGAAGTTGCTCAAGACAAAGGAGACTTCAGGAATGAAGACCTAAGGATTCAGAAAAAAAAAACTGTCCCTTTTTATGCTGTTCAATAAAGAATGACAGCTATGTATAAATGCATTTGTAAAAAGGGCTATGATGTAATGTTAACAGGTTGAAGGTGAGAAACACATTCAACCCAACTGTGTCTTCCTGTGGTCTCTGTCTTTGCATTCCTTCTCCTTGGTTACAGGGTTTGATCCCTCTGAAATGAAGATCCTAAGACCTACAGCCAGGAAGTAGGACTGAGTAAACCTTTGTGCTAGCACCTCCAGGAAAAAGTGGGGGGAAACTGCAGCAAGATTTCTACTTTGCTTTGAAAGTTGCTTTGAGAAAACGATATTTTAGTTTTTCATGATTCACTTTTGGGAAAAAGAATTCAACCTTCTGTGGTTTCCTTTGGGGAGAGTGAACAGAGGAAAGGAGACAGGAGGACTAGAGGAGATCAGAGAAACCTGGTTTTCAGGGATATAAAGTGCCTTAGGTCAGAGGTTCTCGACCTTCCTGTCATGACCCCTTGGTTGGTTGAATAACACAGTATCGGATATCCTGCATACCATTATGATTCATAAGAGTAGCAAAATTAAAGTCATGAAGTAGCAATGAAAATAAGTTTATGGTTGAGAGTCATCACGACATGAGGAACTGTATTAAAGACTCACAGCATCAGGAATGTTGAGAAGAACTTATTTGGCAGAGCATCCAATGTATCGATTGATATATTTGAAGAATCGTTTTTTGATCTCCCATGATCCTGAACTCAATCTACAGAACGTCCTTTGTAATGTTTTGGATGAAAACAGCTGTCTTTTAAAAATTATACCTAAGTGTAAACCCAAGTTCTTGTAGCTGGGAAGGGCTGGGGCAACTGGGAACACGCCTAAAACTTCAGTCTAGGGTGGACTGGCTCTGCTGCAAGGCAGTAACCACGCGGGAAGCGTCTTTCCGTTTGTCAGTAGTGAAGCAAAGAGGGGAAGGAAGACCAAAATCTCAGTCAGTTTAAAGTGTATCATTTTGATGATTTAACTTGCTTTCCTTAAGCTCATGTCTCAATGATCCCATTAACACCTCATATCAGTAAAAAGTGGGAGTAGCCTTTAATGATATTTAAGGTATAGAAAACAACCTTTGTACCTATAGACTCTTATTCCTCTTGTAAAACAAAAATATATTCAGTCAATTACCAAGGGTCTCTGCCCCATCCACTGTTTGGTTAAATTTTACACTGTTCTACATCTCTTAAAATATCAAACCCAAATTTCATTTGAGACTAAAGACAGACTACTAACTATGAGCCCCTATGAAAATTAGGAAGTTAAATTTTTCCAAGGTATGCTAGCTTTGGGTAAAAAAAAATGCTTCCAACAAGGGGGAGGAGAAAAAGTTGCAAAGAAGTTTAAGCAAAGAAAGCTAAAAAGCCTGCAGAACATTCAACAGAACCTGGTATAACAGACAACATTTGGACATGAATTGGGTTCCAACAGACTAGAGAGAACTACCCTGAAATGATGAGGGCCTGGCACTTCGAGGCATTTGGGATGTTCAGTGCAGCAAGAACCCTAAAGCTTTGATATATGACTATCCTCCCAAAAGCCCTTTTGAAATTTCAGCAGAAGTGTTCATGATGCCACACCTCTTACCCTCAAAACCAACAGTGCATGAATAATGAGAGCTCAGAAACCAAGTCAAGCCTTATTTAGGCCCCTTGACTCACAGCCACAACAACTTCTAATAGCTTGAATAGATAGATATGGGAAAATTAGCTGTCAGAAAGGCATTTCAGTCCATAAAACCCTGTATCTCCCGGACACCAGAGAGCTCTCTTCTGAAAAAAAAAAGTTCATACTTTGACATTTTTGAGCCTGAATGATGGGAATTGTCTTGATGATCTCAGGATGTTCTCAAGAAATTCTTCAATTTATTCTGGTGTAGAGCAATTGGCTCTTTTCATTGGTGTTAGTACTTCAAGTCTTCTGGGCCCAACATGGAACTACTTTTCCAGCCGAAGTCTAAATTTTCAAATCTTTCCTGCAATGGATTCCTGTTTTAAATACAGCTAAAATAAAACAAGAATTGCCATGCCCCAACCTGAATAAGTGTTTTGCTTTCACATTTTTATACTAGATTAGTTATTCCATCTCCTTGAAATTTAGCTCCTTAGAAAGACTCAGTATGTGGATATATATATCTTGGCAGGGCTAGTCCAATTTCTAATAGCTTAGTCATGACCCTTTGAAAATTTATTAGCATCATTTTTACTTCCCCAATATATATCACCTCTCTGGATTTCTGAGGTCCTGTGTGAATTGCCTATTAAGTACAGCTTACAATAAACATTTAATACTATTCCTTACCTTATGAAGAATTGTACTTTCAGAGGCTATGTGCCTGTAAGATCTATCCAACTGATAGAAACTCCACACTTGGTAGAAAAGCAGGTGTTTCTTACTGTGAGATCCACTAAGCAGCGTAGTCAAGGAAATTTCATCAAGTGGAGTCCCCAGTGTAGTTCTTTGGAAACTTCATGAACCTGGACTCCACTCACTACTCTTCCATTTTCTCACAAGACTGACAGAGTCAGCTTTGCTTATAATGTTGGAGTGGATTTTTTCTTCAACCCAAAGTTCAAATTATTTCACATTTCGCCTACAATTCAGTTCTAAATGCCCAAGGACCACATGGCCATGTTAATCAATGTAACAGCCCTGCTTTCCTCATTCAGTTTTATGCATTAATAGATTTTCTCTTTGTCGTGGACCAATCTTGGTTCCTTATGAGTGGAAGAGTTTATTTTGGCTCTCAGTGCAGGACGGTCTTTCCGCTGTGGTAGGGAAACGGTAGCACCATGAAAGACATGACGACAGTAACAGGCAATATAAGGGGCACCGATCATATTGCATTGCCATCACGAGGCAGAGAATGAACAGGAAGTAGTGCCACGTTATAAAATATCAAGTCTGCATCAGAGAAAGAAAGAAAAATCAGCATAGAGCTTTTACAGAGCAGACCCGGAAATGGTATCCAGAGTTTCCTCTTATATTCTATTGGTAAGCATTCTACATGTAGTCCCTCATATCCACAAGAAATCTGGGAAATTATTTCTACTACGATCCCAGGCAATTAAGTACTTTCTCTCTCTTGAAGTCACTGTCACAGACTCAGATCTCCTAATATCATCATTGATCTGGAGGTATAGGTGTTGTGAACTACCCCTGCGAGTTCATCAGGAGGTGGTTATCAAACAGGTAAGTGCAAATAGAACATAATGGAAACAGTTCGATTGCCGGCAGCAAACAAGAGAATGCTGGCACTAATTTATAAAGGGTTGTTCTCCTGTTCTCCGTGAACAAGTACCATGGGGGCATTTATTGCAGGAAATGTTTGCATGTTAATAGAGGGAAGACTCATCATCAGACACTGAGGCACGGATAATCCTGAGTATGTTCAGTTCCAAATAAGAATCATCGCATGCTCCAAGACAGGAAAAAGCAGTGGCTTCAAAAGAATTAGCATTACAATAAGCAATTTATTCCAGGTAACCTAAAATGAAGGAGTCAGTGTTGTGGTAACCTTGGATAATTCCTGCTGTGTGTCTTCAAAACCCTTCACTGAAATAAAAATAAAACGGCCTTGAATGGAAATTACCAGCTTTTAAGTGGGGCAGCAGTTTTTCTCTCTTAAGTATAGAATCACTTCCCTACAAGTACCTGCATCAAGTGCCAGCTAACAATATGAAATTTAACTTTAAAGAACAAGTTATAAACACCAGAGAACATATATTATAAGGGAGAAGTTACTGGCTTTAGTTGAAAACTGAAAACCTAGATGCAGCCTCCAACATTTGGCCAGGGTTCTTGAAACAGCTAGGAAGTTTGCATCCACTTGTATAGTTTGAGTACATAAGAAGAACTCAAAATAGGAAGCCAGAAGTGGTAAGGATTAAAAGCAACCTCAGAAACCTGGTTTAGGGGCTGAGAGACTTTATTTCAGCAGACAATACCTAGCCCTTGCACAGTTTTCATTATTACATCCTACCTTACAATTCTAAACATATAAACCTTAAAAGCTGGAACAGAAAAATGCCAAGATATTTATGATAGCTGATATTTATCTCATTCACATGCAAATTCTCAGGCACTATAACAAGACTTTAGAATCTAGATATTTGAACTATGGCCTGGGCACAATACTTACAAAATAAGTTCAACTGATCAAGAAGTTAAGTTGATTTGGAAAGGACACTGCCAAATCTCTGATTTGCAAATGAAATTAAAAAAAATTAGTGTAAGCTTTATTTTTAGGCAAATTCTTTAAAAGCTGTACTGAAATGTAATTTTTGAAGTTAAAGTATTAATTCCATTTCAATAAACATTTAATAAAAATGTTTTCTGAGAAAAATAAAGATTTAGAATCTCTCATAGAATACTTTACTTATACTCTAAGAGTTCCCCATGTCACAAGTATCCCTTAATGAAAATCCATCAGCATTCCTTAGGAGGGTGGAAGTAAGATTTACCTGCTACTTCAGAAGGTTTAATAGAACAAATGAACATAGATCAGAATAGCGAGAAAGGCACTATGTCTATTAATATGCAAACAGAAAGCAGTATCCCAGCAAGAGAGAATCGCCAGAGCGAGAGAGCACAGACTTGCCAGTATTCAGAGACGTCGTCTATTTTTATTTTTTCTGTAGGGGAGAAGCACCATGGGGAATGCAGACAATTTCGAAGGCCTGGAATGGTGCCAGAGATGGTCATTTTGGAATTTCAATGAGCCCAAGAGACAGACATTATCTTGTAATGTAAGACCATCCAGGTGTGGTCATATTCTTCAGTCATCATTCCAAAGATAGATAATGGGATTTCAAGGTGAGGATGGAGGCAATTATAGTTCCTTTCTCAGTCTGATCTGAAGGCATAGAAAGGAAATCCCAGACAGCGCCTTTGCCTCTACATGCAATTGCTCTGCAGGCCTAAAATGGACCGTATTTGGGGACATTGATTCCTGAGTCCAAACTCCCTCTTTCTGAGTAATCCTAGGTAAAGGAAATTGGGAGGTGCTATTGTAAAATCTTTTGGATAAATTTTTATTATTTATAAAAAATAACTTTTAAACAAGTTAATGAAGGCCTTCTTCACATAGAGCACAGCATATTTAAAATTCACTAAATACTATTATCATTGGTACAATTAAAAATATTTAATACAATATTAAAATATTGAGCTTTTCACGTGAGTTTTACTAAAGTTAGTCTGATCATGTTCCCTTTCTCTTGCTAAATAATGATAGCATATTGAGTATATTTTCCCCACAATTCACTATTTAGTTCAAACTATAATAGCTTAATCATTTGGTTGCTTTTTTATTGGTGTTTTGAAAACAGTAATTTAATTTTAATTATGCAAGATGACAAATTATTTCATTTTTCTCATGGATGTGATTAGTATCATTAGAAATGTGTTAGATACTCCAATTATTAACCCAGGGAGTGTGTGTTAACGGATTGAAAGTAGAAAATAAGGAGCAAATTGGGTTTTGAAAGCAATTTCAATTAATTCAATTTACTAATTCTGCAATGGAGTAGATATTAGCATTTATAGGCTGATATCCTTATAACAGAATCCTTTTCAATTGATAATTGAAATAATGGATTGGTGTATTCTATTACACCCAATATTTGTGAAATATTTTCAATTTGTTTGATTGAGTTAAAACTCATTTTCTGATGTCAAAGTGGAATACCTTCTAGCACAAGTTCCTTGACAAGTTTTTAGATGGAAAATTTTATTAGAAACTTTGTCGCAGTCATCTGTACTCCAGAAACCTGACTTAGTCAGTGCATTTTATTTTCATTTCTTTTTGAGATTTTTATTAACTGGCTACCATTGTGCTGTGGTTTGCATGAGAATTTACCCACCAGCTCCTGCATTTGAATACATGTACTTCCATTGATGATGTTGTCTTGAGATGCTATAGAAACTTTGGGAAAGGAAGTGTCTAAATTTCATTTCCTATTTCTGTGACAAAATATGAACAAAGCAACTTAGGAGATGTAAGAAGGGAAAGATTTTAGCTACTAGTTCCAAGTTCCAGTCTGTTATGGCCAGGAAGTCCCCGTGGTGACTCTTGAGAGAGCTGGTCATACCACATTAATAATCAGTAACAGAATAAAGACTTCATTCCTATTTTACACTGACAATGAAACTGTCTTCTCCTGGTTTCCTGAAAGACTGACTGACAGAGAACTCCAAAGTAACCTATTTAGCTGGAGAAATTTCAAATTGGAATATTATCCAGCCTCACTGTATGTACGTAGCCAGGTTTGTGGAGAGAATTCAGAGCAAAAGGCAGAACAGAAACAAGCGAAAAGTTTATAGTTGGCTGATTATTTTTAAATGATGATTTATGGTGATAAATGATGGTTATGATGATAATGTTTGAAGTTGTGATCAACTCTAATTTGGACCAAGTGGTTATAATTGTTAATAATATTAGCACCATTAAAGAAGAAGAGCTAACTTTGCTCTAGGCCAATAGCAAAGAAACCTTGACCTCAGAGATCCAATAATTCATTTATCAGTCATTTACACTACTCATTTAATTAGTTTCATTAAAATAGTAAGCCCTTCTATAAAAAGTGTCTGAACCACGGATGCTGCTCCAAGAGTGCCAGGCTTTAGCAAGGCAGTCTAGGGAAATGTTTTCTTAGGTTCAGCATGAACCTAAGTATCCAGGTATTCAGGGGACACTGTGGCCATGAATCAAGGACCCTCAACACATCTCAAACAAAGCGATAAAACTTAGCATCATCTTCCCAGTTCTGGGTTTGCATGGATAAAGACTACAAGGGTGCTTATGGTGGCTTATACAGAGTGGCTTATACAGAAAGACCTGTGGATTCAAAGAATAAATAGCAGTATTAGATTCTACATCTAAATTCCTGAGAAAGCTTTGCTTAAGGTTGGGAATAGAATGCCTACACTGCTCTGGAGAGAAATGGCATATGTACCAAGGAAAGTTGTAGGGATCAAATGCAGCCAGACCATTAAAATAGCACATGTGGTGCAACCGGGAGTACCAAAAAGATGGTGCTGACGAAGTCTGCTGTAGCTTAAATCATGTCATCACATGCCCTAAACAGTGAGCACAGCACTGCAAGGTTTCTATCAAATTGGTCTAAAGTTTTACTGCTCTGTCCCCCATGATCCTTGAAATGACAAGGTGTGTTCTGTACCAATGCATATGGGAAGGATGTAAATTTGTTTTTACATGTAGTACTATAAGCATAAGCAATTCCTCCCGTACTTTGGTGTTCTTTATCTAGTGACTTACTGTCGCCACATCATTTTGCCCTTTTCATTGTCAATCCCCACATACATTTGTATGAGAACATATTGTGCTTACATATGGTACTTAGATTTCTGCGTCTCATTTATTTCACTTAGCAAAATGTAATCTAGGCTCATGTTGCCACAATTACAATATTTCATTCTATTTCATTGCTTCGATACACTCTTTGTGTATGTAAAAGAATGTTTTCCTTATCTAGTCATTAACTGAATACTGGACGAACAAAAATATTGGCTTTGTATAAAATTGAGCTAAAAAATAGAGCCTTAGTGAGATTCCTTCAGTGCTAATTAATCTCAGCATTGTTTATAAGTATGTATTTAATCTAGACTAGCAATCTACTAAAGTAGGTGTAAGACTACAGTGACATGGGCTTCTAAAGATGAATAACCAAGTGTCCCAGAAAGCAAGCAGTGATGGCTCTGGAGTTCACGATGAGATCTGCCGTTGTCATAATGTGGCAGCTGGTTGTTGGAACAGAATCCAGGGCTTCCACAGAGACATGAAGTCAGATGAGAGTTCTAGAGACTGGGAACATGAGCAGAAAAGTCCATAGGTCCCTTGGGATGAACACAGGAGGAATTTATGTGAACAACTCTGGTGCCTTCATTACTTAGGATGAATTTAGAGCTAACTGATTCAGCAAGATAATCTGGCCAGAAAGCCTAGGCATCCTGCCATTTGTGATTCTATGGGATGATGGGTTGATGGATACACATCTCTGGGTCTGGGTTTTATAGGGGGGCTGGGGTTCGCACTCATATCCATATATTTTTAGGGCAAGCACTTCACCAACTGAGCCAGCCCAGAGCCTCTGTTTCAAATACTTTCTATTCACCAAACATTTGATAATTTGCAGAGGCATAACTTTCTATTCAAAAGTGGAAGGGTGATTTAGTGTTTTAAATGCACATTTATTCAAGGAATGATTCCCCCATCTGAAAAAAAACAGATGAAATTAGCCTATGTTTTCAGAAAAAGTGCGCTTGCTTCTTCTATGTAGAATTTCATACTCTTCCTTCAGGTCATAAATCTTATTGGTTAGCCATTTTGATGTCTTTCCCATGATTGTTTTCATTGTGTATAAATCTAGTTGTCCATCACCATGGCATATTTGGAATTGACTATTACAAGATTGAGATTTGAAAGTTACCAAGGGAAACATGGGTAATGGCCATTTTAATACCAGAATCCATTCATTCTCTTATAAATCTCAGTTTATAGAACTTGAGACTCCCTCATAGCTGTAGCATCTAGCCTTTTCCCAGTGCAGGAAACAAAAAGTAATCAGTTTAAACTATGTTTATTGAATTTAATAAAAGTCATAGTTCATCACATACCATTATGCATCACAAACAGCTCTGAGGTGATTATTTCCATTCATGTCTCTTATAAGCAATATAAGTGTACATTTTCATTATTAAATTTTAGCCTTAAAAGCAAATGTATTGAGACCCCCATATGAACAACAATGCCAACCAACCAGAGCTTCCAGGGACTAAGCCACTACCCAAAGACTACAGGGACTGACCCTGGGCTCCAACCTCATAGGTAGCAATGAATAGCCTAGTAAGAGCACCAGTGGAAGGGGAAGCCCTTGGTCCTGCCAAGACTGAACCCCCAGTGAACGTGATTGTTGGGGGGAGGGTGGTAATGGGGGGAGGATGGGGAGGGGAACACCCATATCGAAGGGGTTAGGGGGAAGTTGGTCTGGAAACCGGGAAAGGGAACAACATTTGAAATGTAAATAAGAAATACCCAATTTAATAAAGATGGAAAAAATCAAATGTATTTATTAGTTACTATGATGCATGTTAATACATTGTCTAATTTTGTAAAGTATATAAATTTCACTTAAAATAATGACTAGTTCATCTGTTACAATTTTTCAAGTCGTATTTGAAGTGTTTCTACCTGATGCTAAACTCTATCCTCTTAAATTGCAGTTACTCCACCTAATACACGGTTTGATGTTTGGATGGCTAAGTTTAATAAATCTCTAGCTTGTGGCTTAAGAATCCATACAAGTTTATAAGACTTGAGATAAAGATAGCGACTTTAAATAATTCTCAACCAGTTCATTCCAAGTACAGCATAGAGCATCTAGTGATAAAATACAAGAGGCAAATAAATATCAGGGCCATTATGCACTGTTAGCATGGTTACCTTTACCGTTACCAAGAAACTTGATATATCTGTGTTCCGGTTTTTAAATTGTTATGGATTTCTTATTACCACTTTTTCTTACTCCGAGGTTAAAAAAATTGAAAACTATTTGGAAAGGCAGATTGACAGCAACTGCTACAGTCAGTGGATACTAGAATATCTGGAATGAGTTCGAGAAGTGCAGCCACTGACATGAAACACCTGTGTTCAGTAGCATGAGTATGATGAGAAGCACCTTGATAATTGACCAAATGATTGCCTGCTCAACCATACTTTAGACCATGCATAAATAAAATCCTCTATGTTATACACTATCTGCCTGAATGTTAAATGTCGGCAGTGTGACACACAGGACAAGCTACTAGATAGGTAAAGTTGCGTGTACTTTTTGAAGAGTTTGGAATGCAGGTCAGAGCTCATGGTTCATACAACCTGTCTGCACTACAATTACCACATCAGACATGTAGATGGACTGTATGAGCCCTCTAACTCCGTGTTATGAAGCTACTCACACCATCTTATATGGTGGTGTGTGGGTAATCCATCCATTCCTGATTTCCAAATGCCTATGTGACTCAGAAAATGACCATAGTCTTTGTTGTGTGCATAAGGGTGCAAGAAAGAAGGGGAAGTAGCTCGTCTCTATGTAGCAGAAACAGCTGTAAGTGGTTATTATGTGATACAAAGTGTCAGCGTGTATTAAAATAGCTTCTGCAAAGGTATCACAATCTTTAACATGATATTGCAATGAGTAATTTAAGTAACCATAAAGACATATCAGCATATTGATGACAAAAATTAATGATACTCCACAAAAGTTGACAATTATTGACACTGGGATGTCAACAATTCTGAACAATTTTCCCTCAAAATTGAACTGCTATTGAATGATGCTTGCTCCTCAGGTGAGAGACTTTATTTCCCATTCATTTGCAATTTCTGTAAAGGGATTCCATGGTTGTCCAATGCTCTATGGCATCCACACTTCTCACAGTACTGAACATAGAACCTTCAATAAACTTGCACCATATTCTTATTAGTTTTGGAGGAGGAGCCTGTGTGACCTTCAGTAACCGAGGCACATTCTCTCTCTTAATGTTATTCAAAGTTGAAGTTTACAGGGTGTGGCCACACTCCTGAGAAACACCTAAGAAAACTAAATCTGAAAGTTGTGAATGAGTTCTCTGCCTTTCAGTAGACTAAAGAGAGCATACCATGTAGTTTTCCTTAAACTTCTTTAAGTGAGAACGTTGTTTTTAGGATTCGTTTTCTGTTAGAGGACTTGTTGTTGTTGCTGCTGCTGTTGTTGTTTGAATGTGCAAGGCATGTGTATGTGTTTCCATGCATTTGCTAAGGTTTATTTATGAGATTACAGAGCCACCTCTAGTCTCAGTCTAGGCTGACCTCTTACCTTATGAGCAGTTCTTTTTGGTATGTATAGCTGTATACTAGGCTGACTGGTGCATGCATTTCTTGGAATTCTCTTGTTACACGTCATATCTCCCTTTAAGAGTGATAGAATTACCGATGAAGTAACTATGCCTAATTTTATGCCAGTTCTTTCTTTAATACTGAGCCGTATCCCCAAGCTCTCTTCCTAACTTTAATTTTTACTGAAAATAAATGTTATATTAATATTTAAATATATTTAATATATTTTGATTATAATTTCCCCTCTCCCAACTCCTCCCACATCTTCTTCCCTACCTCCCAATCCATCCAACTCCATGGTCTGCCTCTATGTTATCTATGCATCTATCTACGTATCTTTATATGTGTATTTTTGTGTCTGTCTCTCTATGTAGCTAGCTATCTATATCTCACTAAAACAATCAGGAAAAATAAAGAGCAAAAGCTCAGAACACACACACACACATAAACACTAAAACACCAATACCTGTAAAAGCACAAAATTAGAAACCATAATATACAAGGGAAAGAGAAATAAAAGATATCTACCACTGCATGGGGCCCTCTTTTTGTGGGATTTATCAAGCCAGAGAGACTCCATTGGACAAAACTGTTACTGTAAAATTAAAGAAAAATGCTCTCATTTACCGCACACTGGGTCCAGTACCATAATGCCCCAAGATATCTGGTAGAAATCTTCATCTCAGTCAGCAAAGCCTCTCACCTCCTTTGCTCTATTCCACATCACACTGCCGAAGGCTTCTGTCTGAGCCTGGCAAAAATCTCTCTACCCATCTCGTTCCCAAGACAGGCTGCCACCATGCCAAACACATACATCTCAATTCCATGGCGGCCTAGAGTCTCTACCATCACAAACTCTCTTGAACTTAAACCGCCATATGAAAGAACACACAACGCAATAACCTCTGATCCAATTGATAATATGTAATTTGCTCATCTAAACACACATCCACCCCTTAAGAATATTCACAACAACCTATAAATGCTCACAGAGAAGTCTTAACATCAGCCTCCATTCTTTCCCTATTGTTTCTTCTGCCTCGCTCCAGTCTCCTCTCTCTAAAATTTTCTCCCGCCCCTCATCCTTCCTCCTTGTCCAATGGCAAGCCTTGTTCTATCTTTCACCTGCCTTCACTTGTATGACAACCTACACAAAACCAATGTTTTCCTTTGTAATCAGTTATTCTTTGATGATAACTTCTTCGTTAGGGATAGGAGATCCCCACTCTCAGTGCTGGGATGCTCCATTCGCCTTGAATGTACAAAGGCCCAGCGCATGCTGTCATAGTCTGTGAGCACATACGTGAATCATCCCTGTTGTGTCTGGAGACAGTGCTTCCTTCATATCCTTCAAGTCATGGCAATGGCACAACGAGTAAACTATCCCCGCCAGCGGGGACCCAGTTATTCAGGGTCCCGAAGAGGCTTTCTACCTGTGGGCCAAATGGGGGGTGAAGAGAAGAAGGAGACCAAGCAAAAGTTCTGTTGTCAAGGCCTCGTTTATTGGGATGAACGTTACAGCTTTTAAGGCTTTCAGGTAGGGGGAGTGACTTTTGTGAAACATGAAGGAGGGGAAGATGAGGGTATAGGCAGTGATAGCTGGAGGCAAAGAGGTCAGGCAGTAGACACCGGGTATTGACTCAGGAGATAACTGGTATCTGCTCGAGCTGAGGCATCCCTTGAATGTTATCTTCCTGTGCCGTAAATTCATGGGAGAGGCTCTTAGAGGAGTATGTGTGGCCAAGAGTCACGTAGCCACTTTGAGCTATACAGTCACAAAATGGCCAGGCCCAAATCCAATATGGTTCCCTACAGTAAACTATTTGGCACACAAACATGAGGAGCTTGATTTAAATGCCCGGAACTCTGATAAAAGCTGAGCTTGGGGATGTATGTCTATAGTCTCAGCAATCGTACAGCCATCTTCAAGATGGAGAAATCCCTACAAGCTCTAGACCTGGTAGCCTGCTACATACAGAAGTGAACAGCAAATGGTTCCTGTCTTTTTTTAAAAATAATAATAATAAAAGGTAGAAGGTGAGGACTGATATCTGAGGATGTTTTCTGAGTTCCTAATATAACACTGTGGCATGTATTTACCCACTCACCTCCAAGACCTACCCCATATTCAAACACACATCATAGGTTAATATGTACACTCTTCACACACACAAACACACAAACACACACACACACACACACAGAGAGAGAGAGAGAGAGAGAGAGAGAGAGAGAGAGAGAAAGATACATACATACTTTGATTAAATATACTCTTGCTTAAATCAATTTTTTTTTTTACCAGAAATGTGAAGTAGAAACAGAAGTGCGACCTGAAATTCTTAGTCAGTAGAGGAGTATGTTGCTATGGAATCCTTATTCCTACTTTCCTTTGTATATTTTCAAGTATCTGCCTTGCAAAATATTTTCCCACTGCTTTAAAGACAGCTTGGCTGTTTAAGTTTGCTTTTCTAACCTGAGCTTTTGAAAGCAACGATGATTAAATTATTTTGTGGTTAAACCCAAGTGGAACTTATAGCAAGCCGTGTGAACTGGCTGTGTCAACCAGTGTGCATATTTGATGGTATTTAATATATTTCCATGATGTTATATAAACTCGTTCTGTACCCTGTGATTTAAAGAATGTTACTTCAAAAACCGAGTATTACTTCTTTTTTATTTCAGAAAGTCAACTATGAGAAAATTTTTTTCTTTGATTCCTAACAATATATGTATCAAGAAAACTTTGGCAATAAAAATGTTTATTATGTTGTAGCATGAGGAATGAGAGGAAAGGAATCTCAATTCGCTCATAACTGTACTTCCAGCTGAAGTGTGACAGTAAATCCAGAGATGAAATGAAAGATTAACTCATGGAGATGGCAGCTTGCTTGGCAGACACGTATTACTGCCATATTGCTAGTCTTTGCAGCACAGCGGGCTACAATTTTTTCTTCAGGTAACACGCTTCAGTATCCAAGGGTACAAAAAATTATTTTCTACCCACTGATGACAGTAGGTGGTATTTATTTCACCGGATCTACTTGGAAGTCAATTAGTTCAGTACACTGATTGAGACGCGAGTTCATACATAGACCACCATGTTGGACTTGAGCAGTGCTGACGTCACAGCAGGAATACAACCTGAGGTGGAGGAGTGGACCCGCCCAAAGAGTGCTCGGGAGGTCTGCAGCTGTTACCTCCCACCAAATAATAACAGGAGTGAGATCTGTTGCATGCCGTGGGTTAGAATGTGAGGGAATCAACAGGCAACGAAGAAAATGAAGTACAATTCCTCAAGACTTTTCTCAAGGACTAAACACTTGAGAGCATGTTAGTTAAGTAAGTGTATCAGTTCTATTTGATACCGGGAAGCTCAACGCTCCAATCACAGCAGAAACACGACACAAAGAACATAGTTGAGGTGTGAGGGCAGAAGTCCTGAGAACTGGGGAATGTGAGACAGCTCCCTTGACATAGTAAAGAGGAGTCAACTGTGGCTGTGACGCTGCATGAACATACTGCACAAGAAGGCACAGAGTCGTGACGGAGGGAAGGGCATGAGGAATTTATAGGCATTTAAAATGGTCTCTGGGGACTTTGAGCAATCGGTTTTTGAAAACGTGAGCTGTGTATTCCAGGTGCTGCTGTGACACAGGTAGGTAGGTAGGGCAAAAGCTTGTGAAATCTGTTGCTAATGAGAGCTCATTTGTACTGACAGCTGGAGCGGCCTGGGGATGCAGGGCAGTGCCTTCAAAGAGCTCACTGTATAGCAGGGATGATGGGATGATATACAAACTAAGATAATGGAGAGCAAATGCTCCGTGAAAGCCCAGGCAGCTGATTAGGGGCTTGAAAACAGACGACTGTGAACAGGGCTTTGAAGGAAGCTTCTTTCTTCTTCTTCTTCTTCTTCTTCTTCTTCTTCTTCTTCTTCTTCTTCTTCTTCTTCTTCTTCTTCTTCTTCTTCTTCTTCCTTTTTTTCTTTTAATGGATATTTTTTATTTCCATTTCAAATATTATTCCATTTCTGGGGTTCCCGGACATAAGCCCCCTATCCTATCCTCCCATTCCTCCCCTTCTTCTATAAGGGTGTTCCCCCTCCCCAACCACACCCTCTTCTCGCCCTCCTAAACCCCGACATTCCCCTACAATGGGGTGTCCAGGCTCGTCAGGACCAAGGGCTTCTCCTTCCATTGGTGCCCAACAAGCCCATCCTCTGCTGCATGTGCAGCAGGAGCCATGGGTCAGTCCATGTATAGTCTTTGGGTAATGGTTTAGTCCCTGGTGAAGGAAGCTTCCTATTGAATACCGCATAGAGAAACTGAGAAGCAAACTCTAGCAAGTCCAGGGATATTGCTTTAGCTTGGGTTGCAGATGTTTTTAATATGAGATAGTAGATAATTATTTATCTTTGACTTATCCACTAAATACAATAAATGCGTCCATACGAAAGGAGTCTACAAACTCTAATTCTAACAGACACAAATATAAATACCACCATAGCTGGTCCCTGTAGATTGTGTTTGCAAATACTATTTGATCAAGGGCTCTACCTCAAAACTGGATTTTATAACATGTCATCCAAAGCCTCTTGTCTCCAGATTGTCACCACCTTGGTTCTACAATTTTATGTAAGTTTACAATATAAGTTTAAAATGTAAAGTGTTCGTTTGTGGAAGCTATTTTCATCTCATATCACAGCTTCTAACGTCCTGCTCCTCTATTGAAGTATTTGGGGGAGACGGCAATTTCTTTCTTAATAAGCTCTCAGCCGGGCTCATGTGATTACCATGAACATGCCTGTTTCCTGAGGCTTTTCCACACCAATGACTCTCCTGTTATCTCTCCCCTGCTTGCTGTGCAGGTCATGCCTTCTTTACTAACTCTCTCTTATCTTTCTGATTCCATAATGAATTAGTGACAATAAATAAATAGACCAGAGGGAAACATCTGATGAACTGACTTTAAAGATGGCTGTCTTTTTTTTTCTTCCTAAACTAAACACGCTAAAGATATACAATCTTCCACTTCAACCTCAAATCCTGAAAGCTGCCCTCTCGGGGAGAGCTGGTTCTCCTTCACAGTGAGTATTTTTTTCAGTTTCACACAATGTTGCTCATTGTTCCTGAGGGAGTGGCACCCAGGTGACTCCAGGTAAAAACCACCCCATCTCCATGACAGGCTAGACAAAAATATTGTGCTTAGATTTATAGATTGTGTTCATTTCTTTCATTTTTCAGTGTTAATGTCAGAAAAGGTCCGTGGAATTTATTGAAAAGACCCCCTTGAGCTTTTGAAAGATAAAACACTCAAAGACGTCAAGCTTGTTTTAGGCAGTTGTTATGTAGAAAACCAGCGTTGTTAGCGAACTTTGAGGAGGGAACTTGGGAAGAGGTAAGTAGACTGGAGGCGGGAGGAAGCCCTGTGAGGAGAGTGAAAACAGATGTGACTTGTGGCTGAGATTGTTCATTTTAATATCACTGTAAGACACTGATTCGTTTGTCTATCATGAAGAATTTATTATTAATAACTAGTAAGAGTCTCATTTGCCTTAAACACTTCCTGAAGAGTATAGAGGGGATTTATGTAAAACCTACTAGAATCTTAGGACATGTGTACAATAGGTTTATTCTGGCGTCGATGTCCTGGCTTTGACAATTCGTGGTGTTTGTACGAGACGCGATGGGGAGAAGGTAAGCATATTAGGTACACAGGCATCCTACTGTATGACATCTTCAAATCAGTCTTACCTATTTTAAATTTGACTGTTTTGAAAAAAACTGAAAATATATAAGCTCTCAGTTTTCATTAAACATTTAAAAGTGTTTAGAAAATATGTCAAGGTAGTCAGACAATCATTGGAAACCCTGAGCAAGAGAAATTGGTGAAAAGCAGCAAAATGACACCTTTCCTTTAATTAATCTTTCCAATGTGTTAGATTTCACAAAGGACTCCCCTTGCGTTTTATGAACCATTGCCATTCTGGTAAATGGTACCAGATTTGACAAATGAGTAATGAGGAGTTAGTCCTCATAATCGAAAGCACGTTGTAATGTTTTTGATCTTGGCATCAATATTTTTTATTGTGGCTCAAAGCAGAGTTTTCTGGCCTTTTGTGAATTCTGAAGTAGGGCAGGCCTTCCGTTTGCCCGTCTTTCTTCACAACACTTGTTTTATACCTAGAAGATTTGTTAAAGGTGACAGAATCAGTGACTAAAATACTTTTGAATAATGTTACAACTGTTGATCTTCACTGAGAGGAGCCAAGTCCATTAACGTAGTGCATTTGTGAGAACTGCATCTTTCCTTATTTCTGAAAAATTCTAGAATCTGATAAGAGTCCAGAACTTTCTCTATTTTCCCTGAATTGTGGACTCCTTGAATCTCATACAACAAACAAACTTAGTAATCAAATTCAGATAAGCAAAAACACCCATTCTTCTGACACTAGATGAAAATATTGAATTATGAAGTTGTATTCCAAGCTACAAAAAATAGCACCAAAGCATGAGAAACCTCTTCTAAAGCTATTGATCAAGAGAGTCCTAGAGAATATAATAACAACATAGGCTTGCTCTGCCAAAGTTGGGAAACACCTGATAGTCCTGCTTAGCTGTGAGGCTTACGAACCCAGGTGATGAGCAGCATTGCAGGATACTCCTAAAGGTGCCACAGTGGCATTCATTTCTTGGCAGCAATGAACAGCTGTGAAATTGGACTCAGGGCTGGTGAACAGGAGGGAAATCATGCCTGGAACTGGGAAATTTGCCAACTAACTGGGACTAGTGAGGTCATAAATCTTCGAGGAGAACCTATTACTGCTACTTATTATTACATGCATTAGAACAGCCTGATTCTTAACTGGGTTATAAATATTAAGCTCTATACATACAGATAAGTGTCTGCAAGAATTTTATCTTTGTATCAGAGGGACACCTTTACAATAAATGACAACCCCTAAAAACGCAGACAATTGATTTTGGGGTAACCGATGATGCATACACTTACAGCATGACACCTGCTTCTCTGGCTCAGGGATCATTGAATAATGTGACACAATGAATCTAAGAGCCAGAGAACTAGGATGTCCGCTATGAGATTATCATAGCAAAAATGATAGGAAAGCTACAACCATTGCACTTCAATAGCATGATCTCCTAAACAAAACCCAAACTATGACAAAATTAATAGACATGCTAACATGTAAGGGGAAATCTCAAGGATCTCCAGACCTAGATAAAGAACTACAGGCAACAAATGATGGCTATGGCAGAAGATTTAGTTTTTGTGAAGGATGAGACCTGTAAGTGCTTATACAATACCATATACGAAGTCCTGGAATCATATGCATACAAGTAACAGTAAATAAGCTAAGTAGCTTGTGTTTATATATTCATGTATTATTAAATATTTATCATAATCAAGGAAAGGAGGTCATAAATTTAAGAGGGGTAAGGGTCAATGTGAGAGGTTGGCAGAACAGGACATAAAGAGGTATTAAAAGGAGGAAAGAAATGGCGGGGTGGGGGAGCAATGATGTAATATACTTGAATTAAAATTAAAAAAAGATATTATGGAAAAAACTTATGCAAAGAGCTGAGGCAATGTCTCAGTCATTAAAGTGTTTGAAATGTAAGCAGTGAGCACTGATTGTAAATATCCAGCACAGAAATTAAAAGAAAAGTCAAATTCATATCTCTGAGAAGACAGCTCCAGGAAGATCCCTGAAGCTCACCAGCCAGTCTACCTAGCATAAACAATGAACGCTTACGTTCAGTGATGGTCCATGTCTCAAAAAATAAGGTGGCAAAGGGTTGAAGGAAGTGCTTGGCACCAACATCTAACCCCTGTATCCTTGTGTTCTGACCTATATATACAGACACACATACATACATACATGTGTGCATACATAACCACTCATCTGAACAAATGATGTGAAGATGAAGCAGAACCTCCTGCACATTTTATATTACCTTTAAATTTCACTGAAACTAATTGATAGCTAAATCAACACTAAAAGTTGTCATTTCTCCCCTTGTGCTTAGTTTCATGTATTCACAATACCCTGTCACACAGTCTTGTGTTTTGAAAGTTCAGTGTCTAATTAATGCTGCGTTGGGGCATGGGGAGATTGTGAAAATTTTAGAGGCGTGGCTTAGGTGAAGGGAGAACGTCACTGGGGGCCAGTCCACCAGGTGATACTATCCTTGCCCTTATGCTTCCTTACCTTCTGTATTCTGGTTGGTCAGGAAGAAAGCAGCTGTCATTTTCCACAGGCTCCAACTGCCACAACGGTCTGTCCAGTCATGAGAAACTAAGTGTCCATGGACTGCCTGAACCCTGTAAAATTGTGAGCCAGAAACATCTTTTCTCTCTTAGGGCCACCATGCGTTTGATCTCAGAAACGAAAAGCAGCTAATATCCATTCTCTATTTGCTATAAGCTACTAAGAGCAACTTTAGACCATATTCATGTTAGTACCAGAAGCTGGAATTGTCAGTTCAGAAACCAAAGGGAGAGACGGCCTCTCACAAGCTCCTCTAAAACCTATGGATGGGATATGTTTTCCTCTGATTATATTCTGTTATAATGTTTAGCAGTTTGGCTGGATTCTGTTTGTCTATGTTCTATATATCATGCATCCACAAATATTTCTTTAATATGATTTTTTTTCATGCCGTTATGTTGATTTGGCATTTAGTCACTGACCACAAAGCCTTGTATGTGTTGAATATTTACTTTATAAATGAAATGCATTGCCAAGCCCTACATTCACAAGTACTTTTTGTCCACAAATTATGCTTTTTATAAAGTCTCAAAGATGACTTGATGATGGCTCCAAGCTTGTCCCATAAGTAATTTATAATATTTGTCACATTTTAAAGAAATTAGTTGACGTCAAAATTATAAAGCATAGCCCAATAACAAGAACATTACAATTATTTTGTGTTTATTCATTCTAAACTACATTTTCTAAAAATACAGTGTTTAATATAAATATATTCAAAATCCCCTATAATAGGCATGGCACTAGGAAGGCCACTTGAATTATGACATAGATAAAATTAGGTAGAGTACAGTTTGCCCTTTTCCACACTCTGGACAAAAGCTGGGATCCATAGAATGATTCGTTGCTTTCCCAGCCTTGTGGTTCTACGGCTGGGCTGTGGGCACAGGGAGCAGGCTCATGATAAATGTCTGTGCATTAGAACAATGGGGCTGCTCTTTGGCAACTCAAGCCACAGACCAAACATTCCTAATTAAGATGTTGTCATTTTACCTAGGGGGAAAGCTTTGGACAGATTCCAGAGTGCCCATAAATAAGAGAGACTGCCAGAAATATGAGAAAGAATAGTTTCAAGCAAAAGTATCTTTACATGAGTAAGGGCATAATTCAGCCAACTACCAAAGCTGATTTATAGGCTGCCCATATAGTGCACATTGGTCAGGCAGCTCTTTGTGCAGTGCACCTCCTGCTGGCCACACGGGAAATTACATATGGGAAGCTGATACCTCTCATTTGTTCAAATGATAACAGCATCATTTCTCTTTCAAAGGTGAATAGTTTACACTCTAATTTTGCTCTTGAAGATGTATCCTTTTTTAATGCTAATGTCTGAAACCTCCATGCATACACACTTTCATTCAATTTGATCCCAGATTTTACTGTTGTTTAGAAAAATGGACACTCCCTTAAGAAAGAAAGAGCATTTTTTCCTCAGAATCGAATGCATACTAATTTGGTTGGTATTTCTTGAGGACATGATTGTACCGCACTCCTCTCCTGATAGACCTATGTCCTTCCTTGTTTGCGGCTTCTTCCCAAGCTCTATCTTTTCATATTTTCCCATTTTAATCAGTCAATTCTCTCATCAAAGAAAAATAAAACCCTCATTAATATGAAATATGTAGTGACATGACCTGGACGTTTTTCTCCTTCAAGAAGAGTATCTACATCTTTTACAGAGTGGAGCAAGTTGACCCAGCATCCACGGATTTGAGGCAGTAAAAGAACACCCAGGCCTCTTTGTTTTATGAGCACAATCTCATAGATATCTTCACATTAAAGACAACTCCCAGGAATCTGCAGCTGGAGAACAAAAGTACTGAAATACCTCAAACTGACATCTTGATCTTCTTCTTTGAGATCTCCATAAGAATCCATCATTGCGGCCCTAAATCAGAGGAGTCTGATGCTTTTGTTTATTCCGTACGGAGGACAGTGCATCTCCTGTGAGTCGTGATGTTACTACAGTGGGAAATTCTCTGCAGAAGGAAGCCAGTGCCTTTTGTGCAGTCACTAACACGGAACCACTTGTATCTAATTATTTCTTTACAGAAAAGTGGCTAGAAAGGTGATCCTTATTGGGGCTGCTTCTGTGTTTCTAACAGTCACAGAATTCTGGGCACTCTGAAAGCGAACTGAGTGATTATCAGCTTGGGGAAAGACTTTCAGCTGCAGACACATCTTTGGCGATGAATATGAGCAGTTTAAGCTTCCGTTCTCCTTATTCTTCTGCAGACTCACACAATTCCCACTGCGGCCTTTGGAAAGGCTCGTCTGTCCCATCCGGGCTTATTTCCCTACCATTTTTCCACCTGGTTTCTAAGGGGATGATAAAAGCAACAGCTCGACATGTGTACCTGATCCCTGGTTCAGGGTCCACAGTCCCTTAGCTTCACTGCTTCTGTGCTCTTACTCTGCAGGGGATTGAGTGAAATAGGAAAGTCTTCTTTTTTATTAGGGACTCTACTTTTTGCTTCTAAAAAAAATACAGTTCTTTTTATGACGCATGGTACTTAATCACTTTAGTTTTCCTCCTATAAAATGATAAAATGCGTTCAGCCGGCCTATTCCCTTTGTTGTTTCAGCCATAACATTGCTTAGATTTCTTGTGGCAGCTTTGCAGCATTTATGATGGAGCAGAACAAATATTAACGATAATGAAGAGAGAGATAAATTATGATAGTCACAGCATCTTGCCTTTTTCCCCCCCTGAAGCTTATGTCTACAAGTGTTCCAAAAATAAAAACCTTCAGTTCAAGAGATGGAAATCTGCCTTGTTTCCACTGAGTTGGTATAATATGTCCAAGGTAAGATTTCAGAAGGAACGTGGCACTCTGTTTTGATCTCTATAGCACAACTGAAACCTATTCATATATGTTTTATACCCATCAGTTGCCAGTGTCTCTACAATGGCATAAACATCATTAAAGATGTTTGAAGGTGTTTTTATATTTTTTCAGGATAAAATAGTTTCCATGATGTCCACAAATAACTACAGAATTGTGACCTTAGTTACTAAATGTGGATTGAGCTTGACTTTGAGAAGGGAACCATACAGTTAGCATCTTAGTATTTTTTTCTGTTATTGTAGAATAATTGATCCTGGGTAATATATAAAGTTAAAGTATTCATATATAGTTCCTGATTTCATGTGTATCTGTAAGTGTGTGCCCATGAGTGTGTACACATGCACAGGAGTGTGTGTGGCTTGAGTATCATTTCTGAGGATTAATTAATCCTGTTCTATGAGACAGGTTGCCTTACTGTCATGGAGGTCACAAAATCAACTAGGGTGGTTGGCCAGCGAGTCTTAGGAATCAACTGTGGCTTCTTAGAACTAAGATTGTAAATGTTCTTCACCATACATATTTGTTATGTCATACCTATGGATTAAACTCAGGTTTTCAAGATTGTATAGCAAACATCTGAATGCTTCTTTGGATGTTTGCATTGACAAGTTTGAGTCCAAGGTCTTTCACAGCCCTATGTGATTATGATGTTGGTTTTCATCCTAAAACTAGAGACCTGAAAGGGTAAATGTTCTTGATGGAAGAATCAGACATAAGGCCAGCCTGGAGTTTCAGCAGCTGCTCAGGAAAGGCCTGAATCTTTATTAATTATCGGGTCCTATGATAAGGCCTTACCTCTCCCATCCTTACAGGGACAATTAAATTCCAGTGAGCATTTCAGAGAAAACAACCGTATTCAAATCATAGCCTTGCACTTCTGCTGCCGGATGGTCTCTCAATAAAATGCTGACTGGAAGGTAAAACAAGAAGCAAGCCCCCACATTAGGCCGGCCTATTCGATAATCATTTAAATTGGAAAACTATCTTTAGAATATGAGAAGAGGAGATGCCGCAAGTTGCTCACCATCTAGTGTTCTGTTGAAAAGGGGACGACGTTACTCCCATTTCAACATCTTTTAGTTCACAATGGAGAGTATCTCAAAAGGGAGTATTTTTTTTCATGCAATCCCGAAGAAAGTAACTATTCAAAAGCTTGGATGAATGCAAATTAATCCCAGAAGACCACTTTAATCATTGCCAAGAAAGAGTGGTAAAGCAATCTCCCAGGTGGCATTGTTTTTTTTTTTTTTGAGTTTCACAGCTCTGAAATTCTTACAGGGGTTGAAGGGATCTTTGTTTTATTGCCGACAGATGGATGTGGAATGGCTAAGTGAATCCATAAAATTCCATAGTTAGCTAGAGCTGAGATGCCTTCAGCATTGAAAAGGTTCTGTCAGCCAACAGAAGCTGGGATAGGCCTTACTCACCCAAAATGCTGGTGCTAAGAATGTGTGCTCTGTTTACCAGTAAGGGAGAAACAGACCAGGTTATCTCCGGAGCTCAAAGAGTTGTAATTGTCCTTGCAAAACATAGAGGAATTCAATGTGTCTGAAAGCAAAGGATTTAATTGCCTGTCTCTCTCTAACTGGCACATGAGACTAAAAATCAGTAATCGGAGGCAGCAAGAAGTCACATGGATTTTCCTCCAACTTGATTAGAGCAATCCTACAATCTCATTACTAAGTGACAAATTCAAGTCTGTTCTCTTACTGTTTATGTATTTAGTCACACATAACATCCTGAATTGGGAATGAAATGTGAATCCTTAACTTAATAGGTTTAAAAGCAAAAGAATATAATTGGTTCTAAGGAAAAATTAACATGTTATCTGTTCGTACCCAGTTAATGGCAATTGAGAACTTCCATTGTGGAAGAACACTTCCATAATCAGGCATTCAAGTTGAATTTCAAAAAACTCAAAGCATCGAGAAGCTGCCTAATTTAGGGTTTAAGTTGCTGCAATGAAATACCATGACCAAAAACAATTTGGGGAGTAAAAGGTTTATTTGACTCAGGGTTTCATACAACACTTGATCATCCAAAATAGTGAAGGCAGGAACTTACACAAGGCAGGAACCAAGAGGCAGGACCTAAGGCAGAGGCCATGAGGTTGGGGAGACGGGATTGTTCCTTATTGTCTTGTTTCTCATGGCTTGCTCAGCCTGAACCCAGGACCACCAGCCCAGGGAAGGAACCCCTCACAATAAGCTAGGCCCTCCCTTATCAATCAATAATTTCAGAAAATGACTTACAGGCTTGCCTACAGAATAATCTTATGAGGCCATTGCCTTAACCGAGGCTTGTTCTTTTCAGAATACTTTAGCTTGTGACAAGTTGACAAAACAAACAAATGCATAATTTTAAAAAATGAAGAAATAAAACTATCCAGCACAGAAGCATTCCTGATTATCGAAGAATTAATTTAAAAAAAAATATTAGAGTGAGGATACAACTGGCTAGAAAGAATTCATGGGATAGAATTAACATAGTTTTCTGTTATCATTATAAGATTGATAACTTTATTACTATTTCCAACCATTATCATTATGCAAATCTATATAAAAGATATTGTAGGTTATAATCCAAGTTTAGGTAAACCTTAGAGTGAAATAAAGATGCTAATAATAAAAATCCATAGCTTTATAGACTTTTTCTGTAGTTTTTTAAATAATTACTTATATAATAATCCAACCAGTGTCCCCCACAATTCTTCTTCCCACAATTCCTCACCCTTTCTTCCTTTGTCCTGTCCTAGAGAGGCTGCTCCTCAAACATCATGTTTCCCCACTCCCTGGTGTCTCAAGTCTCTTGAGGACTTAGCGCATCTTTTCCTACTGAGTCCAAACCAGGCAGTACTCTGCTATATATGTGTTGGGGGCCTCGAACTAGATCCTGTATGCTGCCTTGTTTGTGGCTCAGTGTTTGGGATCTCCCAGTGGTTCAGGTAAGTTGAGTCTGCTGGTCTTCCTATGAGGTAACCCTCCTCATCTGCTTCTTCCAGCCTTTCCATAAGTCAACCATGGCATCCTTGACTTCAGTCCAATGATTGGGTCTAAGTATCTGCATCTGTCTTAGTTAGCTGGTGGTTGGGCCTCTCAGACAACAGTCATGCTAGGTTACTCTCTGTAAGCACATCATAGCATCAGTAATAGTGTCAGGCCTTGGAAGCCTCCCCTTGAGATGCCTCCCAATTTGGGCCATATAGCAGTCAAAACACTAAATGTACAGAACAAAGAAAGAATATTAAAAGCTGCAAGGGAAAAGGCCAGGAAACATATAAGGCAGACCTATCAAAATTACATCTGACTTCTCAACAGAGACTCTACAAGCCAGAAGGACCTGAGCCAATATCTTACAGATCAAAGACACCACAAATGTCAGCCCAGAAAATATATCCAGCCAAACTTTGAATAATCATAATAGGAGAATATCAAGATATTCCATGACAAAACCAAATTTATCACTAAAGAGGATAATAGGAAAATTTCAACACAGGGAGGGTAACAACACCCAAGAAAACAAGAAATTATTAATCTCATCTCACAGCAAAACCAAAAGAAGAGAAACACACACACACACACACAGACACACACACACACACACACACACACACTAATACCAACAACATCAAAATAACAGGGGCTAACAATCATTGGACATTAACATCTTTCAACATCAATTGACTCAATTCACCAATAAAAAGACATAGACTAACAAAGTTGATATATAAACAGAAGCCATAATTCTACTCCATATAAGAAACACACGTCAGAAATAAAGATAGACATTACCTCAGAATAAATGGCTGGAAAAATGTTTTCCAAGTAAAGGGACCCCAGAAACAAGCTGGAATAGCCATTTTAATATCTAATAAAATACACTTTCCACAAAGAGTAATCAAAAGAGATGGGGAAGGATACTTTATACTCACCAAAGGAAAAATCCACCAAGATGACATCTCAATTCAAAATGTCTCTACCTCAAATGCAAGGGCACCCACATTTGTGAAACAAACATTACCAAAGCTTAAATCACACATTAATAGTGGGAGATTTCAGCACTTCATTGTAACCCATTAACAGGTCATCAAAAAGGAACTAAACAGAGAAACAATGAAATTAACAGAAGTTATTAATCAAATGGTCCTAATAGAAAATACCTTCATCAACCCTCTATCTGACAAGGGGCTAATATTCAAAATAAATAAAGGACTCAAGAAGTTAGACAACAACAAACCAAATAACCCAATTAGTAAATGGGGTATAAATCCCAACAGAGAATGTTCAACGGAGAAATCTTGAATGTCTGAGGAGCACTTAAAGAAATGTTCAAAATCCTTAGTCATTAGGGAAACATAAGTCAAGTAACCATGTAACACTCATCAGAATCGCTAAGATCAAACCCTTAAGAGATAGCACTGCTGCTGAGATTGTGAAGCAGGGAAACAGAAATACAACCTTGTACAGCCGCTTTGGAAATCAATCTGGCAGTTTCTCAGAAAATGGGAATAATTCTATCTCAAGGACCTGGTATACCGGTCCTGGACATATACCCAAAGATGTTCCAACATCTCACAAAGACTCTCGATCAGCTATGTTCATAAGAGTTTTATCAGGAGAGCCAGAAACTGGAAAGAATGTAGATTTGGATAATGAACAGCGACACAGTGAAATATTATTCAGCTATTAAAAACCAAGACATCATGGATTTTGCAAGCAAATGGATGGATTTCAAAAATGTCTTTCTTGGTAGAGGTAACCCAGTCCCAAAAGTACATGCATGGTATATGCTCATTTATAAACCACTCTAACTGATAAAGTTCAGGTAACATGTTCCACTCCACAGACTCAAAGAAGCTGAAAAAGGAAGGCTCAATCTAGGTAGCCTAAATCTCACTTAGAAGGGTGAATAAAATAGTTATAAGGGGAAAATAGAGGGAGGGAAGTAAGAAGGAAGGGGGATGAAAAGAGGAATGGGTGTTGTTCAGGATCTGATTGGGGGAAGGACAGGAGAGATGGCTAGATTGGCCATGGAAATGCATGGAAATCTGTAAC
This sequence comes from Rattus norvegicus, assembly GCF_021556685.1. Taxonomy (NCBI): domain Eukaryota; kingdom Metazoa; phylum Chordata; class Mammalia; order Rodentia; family Muridae; genus Rattus; species Rattus norvegicus. Next base: position 118,201,739 of record NC_141539.1, on the reverse strand, counting down.
TGACTAGGGTGAGGATGTAGTGGGGGGAGGTCATCTCCAAGACTAGACAGAGAACTGGGATAAGAGAGGAGCCCAAGAGTCAATGGGGGTGACCTTAGCTGTGACTCACTACATTGGAACCCGAAGAGGCCAACTCCTGTAGCCAGACAGGAACCCCAGTGTTGTGATGGAAACACCAACCCATCAAGAAACTTTGAACCCAAATTTTATCCTGCCTACAAGTAATGTAGGCACAGGGGATGGAGCAGAGACTGAGGAAATGGCCAAACATTAACAGGCCCAAGTGGTGGACAAGCACCACTCCCTAACACTATTAATGATTTTCGGCTACATTTGCAGATAGGAGCATGTTGTCCTCTGAGAGGCTCAGAAGCTGACTCAGACAAAAACAGACACCCACAGCCAAACAGTGGATGGAACTCTTCTAGAAGAATAAGAGGAAGTATTGAGGGCCCTGAAAGTTGATAGGAACTCCACAGGAAGACCAACAGAGTCGACTAACCTGAACCCTTGGACCATTCTGAGTCTGAACCACCAACCAAAGAATATACACAGCTGGACCTAGACCTCCCAGCTCATATAGAGCAGATGCGCAGGTTGGCATTCCATTTGAGTACTGAACAACTGCAGTGGGGGCTCTCCGAAAAGCTGTTGCCTGTATGTGAGATATATTCTACTAGCTGGGCTGTCCTGTATGACCTCAGTGCAAGAGAAAGACCCTAGCTTCTCAGAAACTTGAGGATTGCATGTGGGGAGTACCCAGGGAAGCCCCACCTGCTCAGAGGAAAAGGGGAGGAGAGGATGGGGCAATGATTGTGAGAAGGGATGACCAGGACGGGGGCCTTGAGTGGAATCTAAAGTGCTATAAATAAAAAGAAAAAAATAAATTAAAATATATGTAAGAAACAAATACTTAATTTATACCTTTATTATTTATAATATAATAGTATATAGATAAAAATTAATAACTATAAATAAATAAAAATATAATTAGTAAATAAACACACATATAATAAAGTATATTAATGAAAAATATATATAAAATTATATTTCATTACATAATATGTCCTTTATCAATTTCTTCTTTGTTTTTTCTTCTTTCTTTATTTTATCTGTTTTTAATTTGTAATCTTATATTGGCTCTGATCTACAAAACCTATATTTGTACTATGAATGCAGAATGGCTAAATATGTCATCAATTTTATATCCTTTACCAGAATCTATTACATAAATTTCAATTATAACATCAGCCATTTTTCTTCAATAAAAATGTTACTCAAAACTTTGTTTTGATTTTATAATTCAGTGTGACATAGTCTTTTTAGGTAACAATATATTTGATTTCAAACTTTACACATTTACTGTTACAATATTAAGTTAGAGTAATTAATCAACTGTTATGATTCATTGCAAAAGCAACTATGTTAACAATGAGAACTTTACTGAGGAAACTGAGAGAATTCGGTGTGATTTAGGTGGAAAATTCACTTTTACCTGGTCATTCTGCAGAGCAAACCAACCAACCTTACTTCACCTGCTGCTGCTTCTCCAGCTGACTTTTGCTTTCAATTCTTCAGAAGGCAAATGTTTTCTGCTTTCCCCTGTGCAACTAAATTTCAACAGACATAACATATGACTAGTCTATTGGCATAAACTATTTTTTAAAAAGGAATATAATGCATCCATCTTGTTAACAGGCACTTTTAAAAAGTCATTCTTGGTGAAAAAATTTATAGGAAAAGTAAAAGTGAGCGTTGAAGAATATAAATTCTTTAAGGACTGTGGGTGTAGCTTAGTGGTAAAGTGCTTGCCTCACATGAACAAGGCCCTGGGTTCAATCCTTCCCACTACAAAAATCATTCATAGATTTTTTTTTAACCTTAAAATAGATTGCGAGGCTAACTGTCAAAAACATTTTAAATATTATTCATGTAATCTCTGGTTCAAATGTTCAGCTACTGCATACCAAATATATTTAATAGAACACCTTCCTGTTTTCTTGTCTTTCCCACTAACACTGCTCATTAGTAGACTGACAGCTAACTTGCAGCTCGCGGTATCTTGGAGTACACAGTTTAGTAGATAGTTACCTGTTAAACTGAGTATCCAGCAAGGACAGTAGCGGTGAATTACCTGATTGTCTTCCTTATTTGAAGGAGCTTTATGCTACTATATACCTGGCTTGAAAAGTATTTACTTCACTTAATAAATAACACTACCCCATTAGAAAGGCACCTAACCCATAGTACGCTCATATATGTGACTAGAAGTCATTCAGACAGACGCATGTGTTACTTGTCCATAGTTTATATTTTACTAGGCATCCCTATGAGAACATTGTTTTCCTTCATATACATTTCATCCAGAGCGAGATTAGAAATAGAAAATGAGTATCTAGCAACCTCATCAGACTTCACTGAAACGCAACAATTAACAGCGATATTTGATTTAGAAATGAACATTTCTGGCACATAGCTTTTCTGTCTACTGAAAGCACAGCTCTTAGGGTTAGGGTTAGGGTTAGGGTTAGGGTTAGGGTTAGGGTTAGGGTTAGGGGTTAGGGTTAGGGTTAGGGTTAGGGTTAGGGTTAGGGGTTAGGGTTAGGGTTAGGGTTAGGGTTAGGGTTAGGGTTAGGGGTTAGGGGTTAAGGGTTAGGGTTAGGGTTAGGGTTAGGGTTAGGGTTAGGGGTTAGGGGTTAAGGGTTAGGGTTAGGGTTAGGGTTAGGGTTAGGGTTAGTGTTAGGGTTAGGGTTAGGGTTAGGGTTGGGGTTGGGGTTGGGGTTGGGGTTGGGGTAAAAAAAAATTAAAAAAAAAAAAAAGAAAGCACAGCTCACATCCATGAGCAGCCTATCTCTGGAGCACACATTTATTGCCATTGTATGGACCCACATCCTGCTTAGGTAAGCTAGACCAGTGCCTCCCTGAAACGTCATATGCCTAAAGTGATTCCTTCTCTCTACATACTTCTCATGTACACAGAGTTTGTATATTTTGTTAGAGTATACATTCCAAATATATGCAAATGAAGAAAGAAAGGAAGTTGAGAAAATGAATAGTACTTTAAGATTTCAAGGCAAGAAGCACAGCGTGGACTGTAAATGGAATATTATTTCCCCCTTTTTAAAGATTTATTTATTTATTCTATATAAGCGCACTGTAGCTGTCTCCAGACACACCAGAAGAGGACATCAGATTCCATTGCAGCTGGTTGTGAGGCACCACGTGGTTGCTGGGATTTGAACTCAGGACCTCAGGAAGAACAGACAGTGCTCTTAACCACTGAGCCATCTCTCCAGTCCAGGAGTTATTATTTCTAAAATATCACTGCCCTTCTTTAGCAATTTCAAAATAGCTAGAGTTGTTCACTTGAGTCATCAACATGTGTGGACATTTTTTAGATTTAAGTGAGTCCAATTTACATTGTATGTATTTCTCATGTATGCCGCATGTATCCTTATGAGTGAGTCCATTTGATCTGATTGTGTTGTTTCTGGAGTCTAACTTATGGCGCCTGCTTAGTAAAATCCTGCCAAAAGTATATGATTCAGGCAAAGTACAATGTACTAATATTACATTTATTAATTTTAATTTTTTAATTTAATTTTATTAATTAAGTTTTATTTTTGAGTTTGGATGTTCCAATGCTCTCCACTGCAGAACAGCACACATCTTAAGATAGCTAGTTGTTTTAGTCTTTATTTCTGACTGGAAGTCTATTCATAATTTGTATACCAACAGAAGTAGATTGCAACAAGCTGATTGATCCATGATACAATGGTGCTGAAAAATTTCCAAAATTTTGTCCTGTCTTAGAAATCATGAGGCTGGATGACCGAGCATAGGGGAATGCTAGGGCGCTGAGGCAGGAGTGGGTGGGTGGGAGGGGGAGCACTCTCATAGAAGCAGTGGGGAAGAGAAAGGGATAGGGGCTTTGTGGAATAGAAACTGGGACGTGGGCAACATTTGAAATGTAAACAAATAAAAAAACAATAAAAAAGAAAAAGCTCTGGAATAATTGTAGAAAAAGAAATCACTTTAGTTAAATATTTTCGATGTATAACTAAACTCTGTTGTTTCGCAGTCAAGTAAGCCAGAAACTCCTTTTGGTTTCTACTTCTTGATTATGCATTTACTTGATTATTTGATTCCAATACACAATCCAATGCATGCAACTCCCATGTAAAAAAGACTATACCCATTATAAGGCAAGACTGGATATTAAATTCTTGACTGAACAAGTGGATGCCTGGGGGAGTGTACAAAGAGTTGTAAGCGCATATCAAGACTGAACTGAAGATATAGTTATAGATATTTACGAAATAAAGACACTACAGTCTATTTCCTAAAGGCAAAATTTCCAGCATTTCTTTGGGGAATAGTGCACAGAAATCTGCATACGAATGTATTTGTGTCTCTCATCCAAATTGGGCTGAGAAAAGCTCACTTCTTCCCAAGGGAGTACAGCATGTCTCACCACTGTGCCACTTCCTATCCCTGCAGCGATCTCTTTCACCACCTGAAAAAAAAGCACATGCAATAAACAGTTAGGTGGTCCTCTCCAGCTTTAATACCTTCCCTTCCTTTGTAATAACTTTGGATGATCGCGTTCAACCACAGCTCACATTTCAACGCCTCCCTAACTGAGAGGCGTTTTCTCTTAGGTCACACTCCCTGTGCCCTGCATAAATATTCCTACCAAATAGTGACCTGCTAATTAGGAATGATGGCATTTTCATCCCTGAGAGGCCGAGGGATAATTTCAAGTAAGTATTCACAGTCAGGGATGATCAAGTGATTACACTCCAGATTAATCTCTCTGGGCTTCTGTGCTGCCTGGTGTAGACAGAACATGGTGCAGCATGTAATCTGTTCTATTTAAGCCCAAATAAAGGGACCTTATTTGCTCAACCGGTTTAATTCATTCCACACAATTTAATTATGCTGCAGTGCAAAGCCACCTGTGACCGTGGGTTTAGTAATGAAATCCACTCCCCAGTCACCGCAACGGAACAGAGTTTGTTTGCTAAAGACAGTGGGAAAGTAAGAATCTTAGATATTGCTCAGAATCCTCACTTGAATAGGATAGAACATGATGTTTAGTCAATTCAACAAGGACACAGGAAAAGATGCGTTTTACTATATCCTGAACCAGTGCTTTTAAAAAAATCTCCTTTATTTTTCTGTCTGAAAATTTAGATGAAAGCATATGGCATGCAATTAAATGTTATTTCTGTACAAATCTGGGTCATTTGATATTTATTTATTAGCAGTTGCTACTTAGTTCCAATGAATCTTTGAGAAACCGGTTTCTAATTTGTCAAGTTTTCGTTAATCAAGGTTGATAATACTAATTAGAAAAAGTCCTTGGGAAGTTTGGGGATTTGAATATCCATATATTTTAACAGAATTTCTTTGAATCTGATGGAATTCTCAGTGTTGTTTCATTTGAACATCTTGTACTTACTTTTCTCCCCACGGTCGGCTTTAGGATTGTTCCCTTGAAGCAAATTTCAGACATTTATCTTAACTCCTGTATTATGAAAATGATTTCTTACATCAGCAACTAAACACTGTAGGTTAAATCTAGTTCATTGGTTTTCAAGATATTTTCTTATTGACCTATATTAGAACATCTTTTGAAAATTGATTATGTTGCTATCAACATCAACAGTGTTTATTATTTCTGTTGCAAGTGGCAGTTAGTTTACACATTGCTTATGCTTTGGAACCCCTCAGAGGTGTGTCTGTTGTCTTTGTTTTTTATTCCCAAGTGAAGAAAAAAAAAAGGGGATTCTCAAATCAAGGTAATTTTTAAAGTAAAAAAGAACAAATCATAAAACTGTGGCATAAATGGAAACACTTTTCAATGTTAGCAATTCATGTCACAGAATATGCTAAAATCATCCTGTATCTTTCTGTTGGGCCGTCCATTCCATGTAAGTTTAATATTGCTCTTTTGAGTATACCCTCTGGATTTTGCCCACCATTGTTGTTCTGATTTGGTTTTAGTTTTCTTTGTTTCCATTTTCTGGTTACATATCATATTGTTTGACCCCTGAAAGCTCTATATTGATACATTGATTTGTCACTCCTTGCCTTGTTATCTGACACATTATAGTTCCCAAAGTGTAAAGGAATGCAGGACTAAGGAAACAGGTTAGTCTAACAATTCCACAGATAATGTGAAGAAATTGAGGCCAATTGGAAGTAGGTGTTACCGATGAGCCTACGATTACAGAGCCATCCCCAAATTATGAACAATTTCTGGCTGATTTTTCAAAAGTTAATAGATGCTTGATAGTTTTGTATTATAGACACTGTCTATTCCAATATCAAACTCTATAAATGTAAATGCTTACGAAATACTCGTTCAGTTGAATTAAATTATAACAACTAGATATGGCGGTATATACCTCTAATTGGAAGGTCCTCAATTTGAGGACAGCCTGGGAGCCATAGCAAATTCTTAGACAGGCTGAGCTATATATAAAGTCACTGTCTCAAAACAACTAAAGACAAATCAAGAACAAAATACTTAATCTGAATTAAAGTCAAAAGGTGTTAAAGTCTCTTTCAAATTAGAGTCAAGAGTAAAGCTTCCAATGCTATGCTCTGGGCAGCCTATTTCAAACCTGTCACTCATCCTAGCCATTGAACCTTTTTTTTTTTCCATTCAAACCCTGTGACAGAGAAGCAAAGAAACACATCAAATGAGCTTGCAGATTCCAGACCGAATGAAAACACCATGCACCAAGTCTTTTTGTGGATGTTTCCACATCACATCAGATTTCCTCCATAAGAAAATGACGACTTTGTAACTTAATTAAGCTTCACAGTTTAGACAATTGTTTCCTTGTTTTGAAAAAATTAAGAAAGAAAATACCACAGAGGGTTAATTATGTGTTTAAACAGAAATACTGAAAATAATGAAAATAAAAAAGGAGACAGATAAAATATATTATACTTTGGCATCTGCAAGAAATAATTTTTGAAGAGAGTTAACAATTTTCAAATTAAGGTAGGAAAAATAACAGGAGAAATTCCATCCTCACACTCTACCGATCAATCATAATACATTGAATTATGATAAAATTCAAGTCATGTTTTAATTTAAAATCCCTAATTAGAGGAAACAATAGTATAACAGTAAAGACTACAGCTCATAGGAAATCATCAGTCTTTTTGTTCTTATTAAACATTTTATTTGCTTACATTTCAAATGATATCCCTCTTCCCAATTTCCCCTCCACAAAAACCCCATCCCATCCTCCTCCCTGTGGCCTCTATGAGGGTGTTCCTCCCCTCATTCATCCACTTCTGCCTCACCTCTCTAGCACACCCCCTACTCTGGGGCATCAAGCTTCTGAACGATCCCTGAAGAGAGACCCTTACTCAAGTCTCGGGAAGTTGCGGACCCCAGACACAGAGAGACCATTTTGGATGTAATAAGCAAAGGCGAGGTTTATTATGGAGATCTCCGGGCTGACACGTATCCCATGCAGGAGACAGAGGTGTCGACCCCGAGTGGCTGGGAGAAGGGCTTTTTAAAGGAAGAAGTCACAAGCTCCAGGAGATGGGGGGGGGATGTCAAAAGGAAATACCAAAAATGTCAGAAGGGGAAACTCTCAAAGTCACAGGATTGTTCTTAAGACTCTAGGGTTTGAATGAGGGGAGAGGTCAAGCCCTCATTCTCCTGAAACAGAACTCGTTTGTCCTTTAGGGTAAATGTTTGTCAGGGTTGATGAGGCATCTGCATCTGAAACACATCTGGGTAGGATTGGCTGTCCAGTTTCCTGGAATACTCTCTGCAGGACACAATGACTGGAGGGCACAAAGGGGACTTAAACAAACACACAGGGACAGAACAAAAGCTGTTACTCATTTACCCAGCCCAGTGATAAGCGGGAGAGTCAGTGTCTCTGAACCAGTTCTCCTGCATTTTTAACAATCTGTCTTCCTGAGTCAGATCCTGTTGCTGAGTTTTGAGCTAATTTAAAACTCTATCTTTCACCTCCAAAGGAACAAGTGCCTCCCTCCCAATGATACTAACTAGATGAGGCCATCCTCTGCCACATGTGTAACTGGAGCCATGGATACTTCCATGTATACTCTTTGAATGGTGGTTTACTCTCTGGGAGCTCTGGGCTGTCCAATTAGTTGATATTGTTCTTCCTATGGGGCTACGATCCCCTTCACTCCTTCAGTCGTTCCACTGGGGTCCCTAAGCTCAGTCTGATGGGTGGCTAGGAGTATGTGGGTATCCACATCTGTATTAGTCATGTGCTGGCAGAACCTCTCAGGGGACAGCCATACCAGGCTCCTGTCAGCAAGTGCTTCTTGGCATTAGCATGTCTGGGCTAGGTGTCTGTGGATGGGATGGATCCCTAGGTGGGGCAGTCTCTGGATGGCCTTCAGCCTCTGTTCCATTTTTGTTCCTGCATTTTCTTTAGACAGGAAAATTTTAAGTTAAAAATTTTGAGATTGGTGGGTGGCCCCATCACTCAACTCAGGGCAGTGCCTATCTACTGTCTGTGGTCTCCACAGTTCCTATCTTGCCTTTGTTGGGTATTCACTTCTCTGGTGTCTGGGACATTCTAGTGGCTACCCCAGTTCCCCATCTCCCACTGATACATATTTCTATTCAATTTCCTGACCCTCTATACTTTTCTCCTGCCCCTTCCCTTACCTAATTCTGACCCTCCTGTTTTCCAACCTCCTCCTCTCTCCCTCCCAGGTCCTTCTTTCCCTCTACCTCCTGTGATTATTTTGTTCTCCATTCTATGTAGGATTGAATCATCCACATTTTGGTCTTTGTTCTTCATAAGCTTCATAAGGTTTGTGGGTTGTATCCTGGGTACTGTGAAATTTTGAGCTAATATCCATTTATCAGTGAGTACAGATCTAAACAAAGAATTCTCAGCTGAGGAATCTCAAATGGCTGAGAAGCACCTAAAGAAATGATCAATATCTTCAAGTCAGCAGGGAAATGCAAATCAAAACAAGATTCCAGAGATTCCAACTCACACCAATCAGAATGGCTAAGATCAAAACCACCGGTGACAGCTGGAGAGCATGTGGAGAAAGCACACTCCTCCATTGCCTGTGGCATTGCAAGCTGGTAAAATCACTTTGGAAAACAACCTGGCATTTCCTCAGAAGCCTGGAAATAGTTCTATCTGAAGACCCAGCTATACCTCTACTAGGCCTATATCCAAAAGATGCTCCAGCATATAACAAAGACACATGCTCCACTATGTTTATAGCAACCTTATTTTTTCATGTTGAAAACTATGTTTTTAATTTTTTTATTAGATATATTTCTTTACTTACATTTTAAATGTTATTCCCCTTCCTGGTTTCCCGTCCATAAGGCTCCCTCCCCTCCCTCCTCCCTCCCCCATACGGGTATTCCTCCCATACATCCCCCTTACTTCCTCTCCCCAATATTGCCCTACACTGGGGGTCCAACCTTGGCAGGACCAAGGGCTTCCTTTTCCACTGGTGCCCCAACAAGGCTATTCTCTGCTACCTATGTAGTTGGAGCCCAGGGTCAGTCCATGTATGTCTTTCAGTAGTGGTTTAGTCCCTGGAAGCTCTGATTAGTTGACGTTGTTCTTATGGGGTTGCAAGCTCCTTCAGCTCTTTCAATCCTTCCTCTACTTCCCCCCAAGGGGGTCCTGTTCTCAGTTCAGTGGTTTGCTGCTAGCATTGACCTCTGTATTGGACATGCTCTGGATGTGTCTCTCAGGAGAGATCTATATCCAGTCCCTTTCAGTATGCATTTTTTAGCTTCATCAATCTTATCTAGTTTTGGTGGCTGTATATATATGGGCCACATGTAGGGCAGGTTCTGTATGGCCGTTCCTTGAGTCACTGCTCTAAACTTTGGCAACCTTATTTATACCAGCCAGAAGCTCGAAAGAACCCAGATGTCCCTCAACAGAAGAATGAATACTGAAAAGGTGGTACATTTACACACTGGAGTACTACTCAGCTGTTAAAAACAATGACTTCTTGAAATTCACAGGCAAATGGATGGAACTGAATGAGGTAACCCAGACACAAAAGTACACACGTGGTATGTGCTCACTCATAAGTGGAAATTGTCAGTCTTGAAATACAGAATTTCATACTTAATCTTGTCATAGCAGTTTGGTTTGAGGTTATGGGTATAGTGTAATTTTTTAAAGCCTCTCCCACTAACCAGAAAACAGATGGTTAGAGAGAAAAATAAAATTTAAATGAATATACCTATCAGTACCTACTTATTAGGTAAGTATTCACTAAGCAGATCTCAAAGAGATTTATACATGGGTTGTTCTTTACTGGAGTAATTTAGTAAGTGTGCCTATTGTGCTTGTTTCCCCGTGGGATGTAAACATCTCACTCCATGGGGAAAAACAGGAAGACCAGTAAAACAATTCTACCCAAGGTTGGCTTGGTGAATGAATGAATTTATTTGCATTACTTACAAAACCAGAGGTGGGTTACATAATCACTGGAAACATGAAGACTGCTAGTTGTATTGGCCAAAAAAGAAAAAGAAAAAACAAAACAAAACAAAATTTGATGGTGTTTCACACAGCACATACTGACTTCAAACAATTCACACTAGTATCCTCTTTTCTCCCAAGTACACATGCCTTCTGGAAGTCCCAGGAGGGAGACTCGTGAATCTCACACATTTTTGAAGTTCTTGAGCCTGCATTTTTTGAGTTTTCTGAGTCCTGTGAACCTTTTTCTCCAAACTCATAATTAAAATTAATAGCTATAAAACATATTTCCACAGGATTTGCACAACAGAGAAAAATGCCCACAGAGGCAAAGAAAAGGTGGAGAAGCCAAGAGGACAGCAGAGACTGGTGTAGTCATACACATGTCTAAATGTCACACATGCAACTAAATGCACCTAAAGACAAATGCTAAATAGATCTGTTATCTGCCTGCAAAGCTTTTTTCAAAGCAAAAAGCAAGCAACAGCAACAAGAGCTTGACTATGTTGGTGGGTAGTGATGTAAAGTCAACGTGGACTTAAATTGTGATCAAATAAGGCAGGTTGGCAACAAAAGGGACTGGGTATGGCCAGTAAGGCAGTTTGGATCCTGGTGAATTTATTGAGTTAGCAGATGGCTAGAAATCCCTTTTGTTCTGAAAGAGCATACCCTTAAACGGGGAGCCGAGTCTCTCGCTCCAATCGCGGGTGGGGTGCCCCCAGGAATCACGAGTAGCCAGTCTTGATGTAACAGCAAGAGGTAGCTTTTATTAACGAGATCCCTATTAGCGGGATCCCGGGTCGATACGTATCTCACACAGGAGACAGAGGAATCGACCCCGAGCTTCCAAACTCGGGGGTTTATATAGGGGAGCTTAGGGGCATTCGCGCGGTTACACATGATTGGTCATTTCAAATGGTGCACAGTTACTTTCGGCGCAAATTACATCAGCAAGGAGTACATGCTCTCTAGCAGCTCGGCAGGCAGGTAGGGTGGCTCATCTCACTCAGGGTGGTGAAGGAAGGGGAGGGGGTGGCTACAGATGGTCAATGTCCTTGGGGCTGATAGCTGGTCCGGCAAGTCCTATCTCTGGCTCTCCCTCAGGCACGTCCAGCCCTGCACATCTGGACTCTGACAATGAGTATCCTTTTTAAAACTCTAGTTCTACAGTTCTCTTTGTAAATACTGAGAATATTTTTGTAATAAAATAAGATAATAATTATAAAAATATGATAAATATATAAATATTAAAGTTTTATAACTTCACTATTTGTAAAACATGATTTTAAAAAGAAAGAAGGTTAAAGCAAACAGACTGTTTATGTCCTCATTTTCTCCATATATATATTCATGTATGTATATATATATGCACCCATTGTTTTCTCTAAAAATATATATGCATCTACTCACGTTTATTTCTGTTTATAGATATATGTCCATATATGTTCCAACATATATATGTATATGAACTTTCCATTTCTTATATCATAAGACTTCTCCAGTGGCCCATCAATAATGAGGATTTTAAATGATAGCTCCTTTTTATAAGATTAGGCATCGAAGTAAACTTTCTTTTGATTTACATCATTGATCCTAAAGTCAGAATTTTCCAGAAAAACACTCCAATCTAAAGCTTGACTTAGTCAACAAGACAAAATGTTTAATATATTACTGTGTATCATTGGCTATAGCAGATAACAATAAATACAATTATCCCTATTTTGAATTCAATAGAAGTAATGTAGGCACTGAAAACTGTTAAAATAGTTTAGTAAGTCAGGCACACTATAATAGGGAGTGATATCACATATTGAAAAGAGGGAAATATATCGATTCACTGCTGCCATCTATGTGGCTAGTATGAGGATGTCTCTTTCAGTAGTCATTCATCTACTCAAAAGGATGCTGTGGAAGTGCTTTTTCTGTCTATATCATTTTATACACCCTCCATGGAAATAACACTTGTGTCATCTAAATAATCAGAGCACACAAAGCCACTATGCAAACTAACAACACAGGCACCAGTGTTTCCTCATCTCCTCATCTTAGAATGCAAATATCTCACGTGCCTACCTTCTATAAGATAATGTGCCATTCATACTCTGGCTCACATGCAGTAGGATGGTCACCTGAAATCTTCCAGAAGTAAGAAATTTTGGGGACAATTTCTAGATATGCTCTTTTAAATTTTTTGTTTAAGATCCTTGGAGGATAGATGATATTTGAGTTTGAACAAATCTGTCAGTGCTTTCTACCCTTTCCCCTTAATCTGCAACATGTACTTTCCTGAATTTATTTGAAGGAAGCATTTTAGCAATCATTTCTCCTGAGAGTGTTTCGGTAAACAGATGCTAAGAAGTTTTCAGAGCTCTAAGGACCAGGGGAAAAGTTTAAAGTAAGAAGAATTAGTTAGCTCTCTTGTTTATAGTCTATTGTCTAGACACAATAAGCCAGGAGCCATCGGAGAACCCTGATTCCTAGTTAATCTGTGTGTGTGAAGCAAGTTCATCATGGTTCACTAGGGAAAGGAAAGTGAGTACCAGATTTGTCTAAGATTTCTTACCACAGCCATCAGAGCTCTGTGAACACAATTACATAGAGGTTCAAAAATCATTCCGTGAGTGAAGAGCACTCCATTAAAAACATTGCTAGAGAGATTTGAAAGAGGCTAATATATAGGAAGGTCTAGAACGTTAAAAATGAAGAGGAGGAGGGAGAGGAGGAGGAGGAGGAGGAAGAGGAGGAAGAGCAGAAAGAGGTGGAAGAGGAGGAGGAAGAAGAGGAGGAAGAGAAGGCTGTCTAGTGAAAGGACCAAGTAGCACGAAAACTGAAGAGACAAAAGATTGTGCTGAACGTTTAGGAAAATCTAAAATGTTTTCAATGTAGATCATTGTATAAAGATAAAAAAGTAAACCTGTGATAATAGTGGAAAAATGTGTAAAATGTGTAAGGATTTAATTCAAGATCCAGAGTTTTATTCGATTCTTTAGTCACGAGGATAGAATATATTTTTCCTGAGTGGTGTTTTAAAAGAGTTATTTTGACAAAAGGAATTGGGTTGAATTGAAATGGGATTGGTTGACTAGAGTTAAAAATTTCAGAATGCTGGATAGGAATCTAATACTTTGTTCTATAATAAGTGACCTCAATTAGCATGACAGCAGGAGACTAATGAGAAAACATGACTTAGCGTGTTACTTCAGTCATATTTGAAGTATATGACTATAATTTTGTCAGTGTTTTTCCTCTGTGAAGCATCAGGCTTTACCAATAAGTAGTACTGGAAATGGCAATTATAATTAGAAGAGGTGTATTAGACATCATTCTTTAGTTAGGACTGACACTCTTTTAAAACTTTAAATGTAGTCATCTCTTCATATACATGAATGCTACTCTAGAAAGCTGATCAGATAACAGTGCTATACAGACATCCATACATTTTTTTATCAAATGGCATGTATCTAATGCAAGGAAAAAGTTACCTTGGCATATTGTTTAGCGATAGACAATAAAAAATCAGTCTGTGAAGATTAAGTACAGAAAGAGGTTTTAAATAGTTTTGATCTATTGGCTGGATCCGTGGGAGCCAAGTACAGAGACAAGGGCAGTCAATTGTGCAAAATAATGGATGAAAGGAATACACTGTCATTTCCATTTTATAATCTAGAGAACTAAAATTTATAAAATCTCAATAGACTATTATATCTCTAAATCAGAGATGAAGAGTTAAGGTCCATAAACATACAGAGGTTCACTACCAACCTGTAGCAAGGGATAGCTGTATAATCTGAACTATTAAAATTCAAAGCCTTTCTCACTATAAATAAAGAAAAAAGATTTCGAAAACTAAGAAAACAAACATTAATATTGTCATAGTCAGGGTTTATATCGCTCCACAAAACATCATGACCAAGAAGCAAGTTGGGGAGGAAAGGGTTTATTCAGTTTACATTTCCAAATTACTATTCACCAAAGGAAGTCAGGACAGGAACTCACAGAGGGTAGGAACCTGGAGGCAGGAGCTGATGCAGAGGCCACAGAGGGATGCTGCTTACTAGATTATTTCCCTGGGTTTGTTCAGCTTGCTTTCTTATAGAACTGAGGACATCCAGCCTAGGGATGGCACCACCCAAAATGGCCTCTCCCATCCTTGATTACTAACTGAGAAAATGCCTTACAGCTGGATCTCATGGGGCATTTCCTTAAGGGAGGCTCCTTTCTCTGTGATAACTCCAGCTTATGTCAAGTTGACATAAAAAAATCAACCAATATAAATACATTACAAATATAATTTGAGCTAGTTTGATTTGTCTAATAGGTGACACTACTATTATAAAGAAATGCCTTGTCTCTCTAATAAAGATACACATAAGTGGCTCAAACAAGATAGCAGTTTTCCATAAGAACAGTCTAAGCCACTTAGAACTGACACGAGGAAGCTGCACACTGTCAAAGATCTATTGGGCATTCATATTGGCTGTTCTATTGCTTTTAACATGGACTGTCTCCAGGGTTCTGATGGTCACTGTAATCTACCCACATCCCCTGTTCATCATCCAGCACGGGCATGGAAAGATTAAGAGAAGCTTACTCATGCTAAAGATCTCCTGTCCCTCATGTCCTCCCACTACATTCCAGGACCAGAGCTTACGTGATCAGCAGCAAGAAAAGATGTGGACCATGTTTTAAGAAACTTTTCTCTTTTTAAGTAAAATGTGTAGAAGCATTTTGGGAAAAGTAGGAGCCCTTTACTAAATGTTCTGCTGCTGATTCAATTTTCAGCTTATCTGCCCTCAGTGCTTCTGACATAATTATTAGTTTCTGTAATAATCTTGTTTGTTTGCTGATTTACTTCCTTCTTGCGCTCTCATTTTTCATTTCTCTTCCACTTTCCTGGGGCTGACTTAACAACTCGACACAACTTGTTTACTTAGAACAGCAGAACCATATTTGCTCTCTATTTCAAAGACCAGACATGTAAAATTAAGGTGTCAACAGGGTTAGTTCCTCCTGGGGATTCCTAGGGAGAGCTATTTCCTATTTCTTCTTGAACTTCTGAGGACTGCTGACAATTCTTGGCATCCCTTGGCTGGTAGCTGCATCATTTAAACTCTGCCTGTATGTGGCTTTTCTGTGTTTACCTAGACCTAAGGTCCTTCTTTCTTTTCTATCTTCCCCTTTTCTGTCTCTTATAAAGATACCTATTGTTGGGTTAACACAAATGCTACATTCCAGAGAGAGCTCATCTTAGATTCTTATCTAATTTTTTTCTTCAACGATTCTTTGAAGAAATAAGTTCTGAATCTGAAGATCTATATTTTCCGTCATCAATTCTCCCTTGACTTTGTCAATGTGGTATATTTTTAAAAGTCTGAGTTCAAGTCATCTAAACCCATTTTATTGCTTTATCACAATTTCTCATAATATATTTTTTGAATTCATATATTATTAAGATTTTTCCTATAGCATAAACCATTTCTGGTAATTTTATAGCTAACATTTTGCATTTTTCCCTTCAAGTTGGATAGTTTATATTCTCATTCTACTTTTCTTTCTATTTGTCTCTTAGCTATCTTTGACACTGTTTTATAGCAGTTTGGTCATAGACTATACAGCTCCATTTTCATTTTGGATGTCTTTAACTAGATATTCTTTTGTTATATTTATATGGTGTTAATATTTTATCTTTTTATTTCCATATATCAGAAATATGCTGTTCTAACCCTCTTCCCTCTTATCTATTGTTTGAATAGTTTGAGGACATCTGGGAAGAGGAGAAATGGGTTCTAGTTGAAAATCTCTGTCAGAATATTTGGGTTTCTGTTTCTCTTCAAAAGTCTTACAAGAGTTCCGATTTCTATTCAACTCAAATTAATATTGGTTATGCTCATCCTAGGTCAGACCTTCAGATATTATCCTAAGTTCAGAACATGGAATATTTACTCCATCCTGTACCCATCTACATGAAAGCCCATGCTTTTGTAATACATTTGTAATACAAACTCGTAGGTGTATTGCTGACTGTGTCAGCCAAAAAGCAGTTTTATTTGTGGTAAGGAAATATAGGTGTGACCATTATAGGTGTGATGTCAGTACTTTCAGTTTTTCACAATCTAGACTTATGTGGAAAAAAGTCTCAACAATGAACTGTCTAGATAAAGTTCACTTGTGAACACACGTATAGAAGTCTGTCTTGAATATGCTAAATGATGTAAAAATCCAACCCTGAAAGTGAGACATATCATTCCCTAGGTTTGAATCCTGGACTTTATGAAAAAGGGGAAAGTGTGTCAGCATTCTTTTTCTGTGTTATACTTGATACAGTTGGGACCTCTAGACTCTTAATTTTCTTACCCAACTACAAATGTACAAACAAACAGACAACAAAGTCTAGCCTGAGAAACAATTATCAGAATGGACTAAAGGACCCAAATAAAGGATGGAATTCTTGCTTTAGACCATAAGCCTAGGCATATTCCTGTTACTGGAGAGGTTGTGGGCCCTAAAGGAGGAACAATCATGTCCATTTCCTTTAATGAGTATAATTTCTAACTGTATTCTAAATTCCAATTCTTATGACCGCAGATAAGTATGCCACTCTTGACTAATAAAGTTTTGGTTTTCAGAAGATGAAGACATTTACAGAAATCTACAACTGATCAATGTGCAGAGAAAAAGTGGCATGCGGTGCTCAGCAATGATGAACAATGCTCACACCTAAGGCCCAGGGAATTATGGAAGAGATGGAAGAATGATTAGAGAGCCAGAGGACCAGGATCTCATTTTGTTCTATAACCATTTTTTTGCCCAGAGAGAAACAGCCCATCTCGCAGGAAAGCTCATTAAAAGAATAAGTTAACTCAACATACTGTTGGGAAGTTCCTGAAACTTACTAGATTCACAGACAGCCAATTCTCCAAAAGTGTATACACAGTAAAGACTGCTGAATATAGTTCACACACAAGCCAAGGTGCACAGGAGATTTCAGATTAGCTCAGCTGCATGGAAGAATCAGAAAGGAGTCAATCAGCCTGATGATAGCAGAGACCAGGCAAACTTGAGAAGAAAGGACAACTGGGCTGCCTAGAACTATCACACCATCTGAGCCATATGGAAATGAAATTCTCCAACCTGTTTAGCTGCCTAGAGGCTGTACAGTGAGCTTCAGGTTTCCAGTTTTTACAAAGTGTCACCCTTGCTGCAGTAGGCTTGGTGATATACCTGTATTTGAGCACTGAAACTCATTTGTTCACCAAGGAGGGTTTTGGTGACATCTGACCTATGGTTTGTCATGAGTTCTCTATCTGGTATAAGCGAATGTGTGGGTATTGTATTTCCCTAGCAAAATCTGCCATACAATGCTATGAAGTAGTATCTTCTGTACACAAGGCACACGCTGATGATGAGAGCTGGAAAATTAGTTCTCTCCAGGAATTAGTTCTCTCCATGAGAGGTTATGCATCATCACTAAACACATGTATGTAGGAGTAACACTGAATAACTAAATAGACACAATAGACTCAATAAATTACATACACACATACATACAAACACACACACACACACTCACAAACACACTCACATATGCACACATATAAGAAGTGGAAGTCATAAGTTTAAAATACATTGGAGTGTGGGAGCTGTCTGAGTATAAGGAGTTTGAGGGGTCAATGGGAAGGGAAAACATGTAATAACAGTGATTAAAATTCTAATTAAAAATTAAAGAAAAATCTTATTTATTTACTGTTAAACAGTACAGAATATAAAGCAAAAGAAGAAAGAAAATATGCATATAAATGTGTGTATTTATTTATGTATGCTAATTATTCAACTTACATTAGTGGAGAAGTTATGTGATTAACCTTCAACGGCACCTACTATTGCATTGTGCAATTTGTCCTCTGTAGCATTTGATGATGGTCACAGTTCTGCCATATTCTAAAATAGACTTCTACTTAATCTCTATTTTCCCCATGACAAGATTGAGAGTCACCAGGGAAACACCGAATGTGTTTAAGTGAGAAGGGAATAAGAATGGTATTGTTATATGGTCTGAGAAAGGAGAAAGCAAACTGGCACCAGCATTCATTGCTGTTTCCCCATTACAGACTGTGAGAATAAACCTTGCTTTCCTTAAGTTGCATTTGCCAAGTCTTTTGCCATGGCAGTGAGTAAATAAATGAAAAGAAACCACTAGCAAACAAAGAGGACATCCAAAATGTTTATAATTAAATAAAATTCCTAAAAGCCAGAAATGTTGAACATGAAAGCACATTTGGCTTCTCTGATAACCACTATGATAACTCAGACACTACACAAGAGTCCTGGAGAAGTAAGTAACTTGCAAATGACATTTAATAGAAAATATTCAGAGTTACTGAATAACTTTTCCTTTTGTATTATAAATAATCCTTTAATTATTCTACTTTTCTATTTGCATATATTAATTAAGAAAAGCTACAAGTCAGGATACAAAACTAATTGAATAAGCAAGTTTATTGAGTAAGAAAATTGTGCTGAAGAAATTAATTAGGGTACGTTCTGGATCCAGTATAATCAACTGAGATGTGGTAAATAAAATGGAATAAAATATACAAAGGCAATATACTCCAGTGCTTAAAAAACAGAACATTGGGCAACATGATACAGTTAGCAGCTGTACTCAAGGAAATATTACTGTCATGAGGAATGGAACTTCATAGAATTATATTAAAAGAAGTGATGGTAATTTAACAGAATGGTACCTACTTATGTCAAGAGATTCCACTGAATACTCAGTGAACTGAAGCTTCCAGAAAAGAAGCCACTGTGTGTTATATATACCCCATGGCTGGTCAAGTGGATGTAGAGGGCTGAAATATTGCCTGTTTTTTTTATCTTGGGATTATCATAGTAGACTTAGTAATCATTTACTGCAACCTCTTTTATTTACTCTAACATCCTTGTGACTGTCAACTAAATCTTTTTGTATTGTGCAAGTAGACCCAAGATTCCACCATTCTAAAGTCTAAAATTGCTGTCAGATAGCTCCTGGGGACAACATATAATTGTACTATTTCAATGTAAACCAACTATCTGATACTTTCATTAATGTGTTTGAAGGTTCCTTGAGTCATGACTTTCTTTGCTTTGTTACCATAAAAAAAAATTCATGAAGTTGTTACCACATGAGAAGTGGTACCTAATATATCTTAATATTTCCTGAGATATGGTCACTCTTGTTGGGCTATGATATAAATCATCCCTCATTCCTTTTGTAATGAGAGGTACTGTTTTCCACTAACAACTTCCCTTCCCTTCGCGTGAGCCACGCTGTGTCCAGCTAACATCGTTGCCATGTTTGGGGTACTCGTGGGTCTGTTGATCATGCGACTCTCCAAATATACATGCTGCAAAATTTCTTCAGGATTTTTAGTAAGAGAAACTGGGGGCATTCTGAATGGGGCCTCAGTGGCTAAAGAAGACTGACAGAAAGCCCACAGCATGGAAGGAGAAGAATTAATTCCTGCAAAAAAGACCTCCACAGATTCTCCAGGATACAGACATGCCCACTAAATAATGGATATATACACTCATAAATAAAAATAATAAAAAGAACATAGAGTTATTCTAGAAACCAACTCAGAAAGAATTAAGAAGTCAATGATCTGCCTTTTAGATGATGTTGACATTTAAAATGAAAGTGTACAGGAATAAAGGAAGTAAACAAACACACAAGTGTCATTTTGTTGCAATTAAGGGACACTAAACCTTGCCTAAATCTGCCTATGTCTATAGCCACAGCCAATTGCATTCTATCTTAGTATGTGAACAGGCAGCCATATCTATACTCTTTTCTTACTGTAAATAGTTTTAGACACAAGGAGCTACTAACTAATAAGATCTAGTCTTTATGCATAAAGCAAATATGCCATGACTTATTCCATAATAAGCACTTGCTGAACTACAGCCCATCTGATGCCTTGTGTCTGTCTGCCTTATCATGAACAGGTTCTGCAAACACTGCTTAGTCAAGCACTCTGAACGTATGCTTTGGATGTTGTTGAATTCATCATGAGAGAAGTAGAATAGGTCCTTTCTGTCATGAGGCAGGGATACAGCACAAATCATGGCTGGCTGGGAAACTCAAGAAAGCCCCCAGGTGAAAAGGTCAGCCTTCCCCAGTAGCAATGAACTGCTTTTCCTGATTCTTTTGATCACCAACCCTGACTGAATGCTTTTCAGGTCCCACTGATTTCTGCCCTTCACAGACTTTCCTTCAGAGGATCTTTGACCAGCGCCCTGAGGTCCAAGGAGAGGTCAGAGCTGTAACACCTGTTTTACAATGGTTTACTCCTTTTACTTAACATCTTGTTATTACTGAGATGCAATTTCAACATCCCCATTGGACTCTTTAATAATACTTCCTCCACTATTGTTTACAGTGCACTGTCTACCCATTCCAACCTCGGAGGGATCACATGATAAGAACTTGAGTGAAGGAGCAGTTGTTTCAATCAATCTTATTTTTCTTTATATAATCTCATACAAAGTTAATTTACATACATTTTATACCATGGAAATACTGCAAATTAACTGATTAAAAGCAGTAAGAGGGAAAAATAAAGTACTATTAGGGTATATCTAGATTAGAGTATTTAATGCCTGATTATAAATGAAATAGGAACTTAGAAGCTGAATTTGAATTAAATCCATAAGGAAGGCCTAGAGTTAAGTCATTGTCTTAAAACTTCAGTCACTTCTGGTTCCAGAAAGACAAAGTCTTTCAGGAAAGATTCCTTCTACCCGCAAGATAAGAACAATTATCCATGAGGTGAATGTGCACTTGAGTTAATCATTTCTTAAAATACTGTAACGTGTTGTGTCCTAAACCTGAGGAAATGAAGGGGAGAGCTAAATATTGACTAGGAACTCTTAATTGTGAGTATATTTTCCTCTTTGCCTCAGTTGTTTCTCTATTAAACCTAATTTCCATATTAGTAACTCAAAGAACTTGGGTGTCGTCAGGCTATTAAATAAATTTCCTATGCCTGTTTATCACTATTTGTCATATCTAATTGGCATATTCCATTGCATAAGAATGGCTGAGTCTAGTCTGTTGGTCTTCTGTAGACTCGACTTTGGCTATAAAATTTCTCTTCATATCATCATGGTTATGGCTTAGAAATAAGGCAACTGATAAATATTCTTTAACAACATGATTTCTGCTAAGGATGCTTTACTATAACTGAAAAATCAGCTAGAATGTACATCTTATATTATTGCATGCCATTTCCTGCCATTGTGAAATGAAAACAGAGCTGACATGGAAGTGAAATATGCAGAAAGTATAACTGATACACAATGTACAGGAAAAAGACTGTAACAATTCCCTCTTGGAAAGAGAGGAGTGAGAAATAGGACCTTCAACTGATGTTCTAGTCCTCATTCTCTCTTGGACCACCTATAAGTGAATTTAGGTAAGGCTCTAGTAGCTTGGGAGGTTGAAATCTGATTCAAGGTTAAGATATTTAGCCTTGAATATTTTCTTAGTATATTTCCTACAAAATGCATAGGGGACTATCCAGTGGTGGAAAATATTATTTGACTTGACTGTTGGGTTGAATTATGGTAAATCTCAACTTAACAAACTTAGAATCACCTAGGAGATGGATTACCAAGTAAGATTACTGGGAATTATACTGATTACATAAATTGAGTGAATAGACTCATAGACTATGAATAGCTCTTTCTCCTTGATAAAGATTCCAGGACTGTATAAGCATGACAAAGTGAGCAGAAGACTTTCATTAATGCATGCATTCATTGCTCATTTCTTGTGATCTGTTGTACATGATATGATCAGTTCTTTCAAATTCCTGCTGCTTTTACTTCCTTGACCTAATGGACTATAGCATGAACTGTGAGCCAAGTAAGTCTGCATTTCCTTAATTTATTTTATCACAACCACAGGAAAAGCAACTAAGACACCTATGATACTGTAAGTAACACCATTGACCTCATTCATTCCCCAAGTTTTTCTTGGTCTATGCGTACCCTACCTTCTGATATAACAGTCATTTCTTTAAATCTCTCCTGGAAAAGCTACACAAGTACTACTCATGATGATGGTGTCTCTATGAGAAACAACATTCTTTACTGGAATAAAGAAAGTGGCCATTTCCACTAACCACTTATGAATCAAAGAGCTGCCACTCAATTAGGATGATGAGGTACTTGTTTTACATAAAGATAAATAGTGAAAGGAAAAAATAAGTAGTAACCACTATATCCTTGCTGTAAGAAAGAATTTTCCTCTAAAGACAAATGTAAGTGCCTTCAAGAAAATCAATATGTTTAGTCCCCAAATATACTTAATGTTAAAATTCCTGCTGGCAGTATTGTTTTGGTAAGCCAATTTGAAACCCTGTAGGTGTACTTAACTATTGGAAATGTTGTTATGGATTAATATGCATTAGTGAAGAATTGACTATAGTCTCCTGCACTTATTTTTGTAAGTTTTAACTCTATACAAATAATCTAATGAAACATGTGGTAATTTTATTGGATTGCTCAGTTACCCCATATCTTTCTAAGATAATCACATCAATAATCTTCATCCAATACACACCATTTGAAAGATTATCCTGGAAATCCAACTTTTCTTTCCTTTTTTCATTATTCCTTCCTTCTTGGCTTATTTTATTTACCTTTATAACTTCATGGGCATTCTACAGACATTATCGAAATATACTGCTTCCCAGAATCATTTTGGGGACTAAAAATATAAAAGTAAATATATTGTTTTTCTAAGATGCCATAAATTCATAAATTCTATATACTTTTGATTAAAACAGGTAAGGCAATAATAGAATATAGGCTTGAAATATCCTGGAAAGAAAGATGAAGAACATGTAGTCCAGTTTTTAGATGAAGTGGTGCCAAGGTAATTCTTAGTATGAGATGGTTACCTTAGAAAATGTGTCTGTGGTCATTCCAGGTGATAGAGGCCATATAAATTTCTTGGGCACCTCTATATTGAGCATATAAAGTCTTAGTGAAAGAAACATACAACACGCAGCTAGAGAAGAGACAGGGTCATACAAATGAAAATAGCCCTAGTCAAGAGCTCTGATCATAGAATCCAGTAGCAGTAAGTGCTATTGGGTATCCCAAAGTTAGCAGTTGGGGATTCTTTTGCTGGTTTGTAAACACATGCTTGTGAACACTCCTAATGGAAATCCAACCTTATTTTCCGTTTTCTTAATTATTTTGCCTCCATGATTTCTCTTTTAGTCTCTTCACTGTCTTGTTTTCCCTTTGTGGCAGTGCTCAATGGTGATGCTAAAAAATCTCATCTAACCTACTGGGACAGATTCCAGCTATAAATATGAGTAAGAAAGTTCAAGCTTTAAAACAAACAAATAAACAGCAACATCTAAACTCATGTATCCTGTCAACTCCACAGAAAGGCAAGATGGTGATCAACACAGTAAATCCCCATCTCAGAGGACTGGGAGAGAATAGTCAGATGTGACGAAATTCCACAGAAAGTAGATATTTAGAAAATTCTCACTGCAATGAATGTTTAAATTATCAAAATGAGTCTGACCCGCTATCTTCAACAAAAGTGGTACAGAATTTGCATATAAGCTTCATTCCTTCTCCTAATTATGCTAAGTAAATGCATTCATTCCTCTGTGATTATAGGCCAGACCTGTCAAACACCTGTGACTGCCCTAATTTGATATTTATTTACCTCAAAGCAATCTTATTATCTAAATTATTTTAGTCATCAAAGGCCTTAAATCTTGAGAGTCAATCCAATAGGTTCCCTGTGCTTAGGTCTGGGTTTCCGAGTTGCTTCTCCTATTTAGATATATGAGGCCATGAGATTCTGCTGCTGAGGGTACTGAAAATAATATGCTTATTAAATCAAAACTAGACTTAGATTGTACCATACATCGGAGGTTGATAACTTCAACTGGTAACCTTTAGATAATTTTAAAAACCATCATTCCTAACTACATTATAAATAAACATTCCATCTCTTATATATTTCATTACAAAATGATTTTTTGATTAAAAAATCATTATTATGACATTTGTATATACCCAGATTGATTAGAGAGACTAGATACATTTTCAGTCCTGTCTTGCACTGTGAAGGGACTACAGAACACTCAGCAGCATGGGGGCAGTTGGGGAGAGCCAACAATGCTTGAAGGCGAAATCACTTTTCATGCAGTGCTGGATTTACAGACACTCTGGTCATGAGTTGATAGACTAAAGTTGAAGATACTCCTTGGAAAACTGTTAAAACTTACCAGTATGTTTTTAGGATTCAGTTATCAAGGCAGCCCCTCTTTCTCCATGTATCATTTCATCAGAAACTCATAGGTCTCTGCAGCTTCGAGTAAAGTCTCCATAGCATTTGTTATTGTTTCTAAGGGTGTTTCTAAGGGTCTGGGTATCCCTGGCAGTCAATGAGTCTCTGGGGAATTGTGTGAACCCCAAATGTTTCCACAATACTCTTAAACTGCTAATTACATATTTGTTAGCTTTTCATTCTAAGAGTGCACAATATAGCATTCTAGAAAATGAAGCTGCTATCGAAATTGCTATTTTGAATGTCTTCGGTGAAACAGGATTTAAAATGTCCTAAAAATGGGGTCACTGAGTACTTTCGCTTGGAGAGAAGCATGCTAAGTCTGGTAAGAAAGACCACATCCACTAAGGTTACTCTGACCTAGTACAGCGCATTTCTGCTGACTCCCAAGCATCGTGCAGATAATAAATATGCCACGTAAAAGCATTTTGTTGCTTATCACTGGTCTTTACAGCATAAGTGAGCAATGACCAATCAAGAATCTGTACTACTTTTGTCTAACCAATATAACTTTAACAATATGGTTGTTGTAACACTCTCTGACCTCTTTTATCTAGGAAAGCAGGCCTATTAAATGGGATATCACAGCCCAATTCTGAACAAATAGAATATGTGTTTTACCTGATTTTAGTACCAGTAAATATTTGTTCTGATATATATATATATATATATATATATATATATATATATATATATATATATGCCTGAATCTATCTTACCATGTCAGAATAAAACTTAGGCACTCCTAAAGCTCCCAAAGTCACATTCTGTGACTTCCCAGACTTCAGGACCATAAGCCAATAAACCAATTGCTTACAAAGGACTCCATGCATCATTTATTGTCATAGCAACGGGAAATGAAGTAAGATAGCAACAGGATGATTGAAAACATATTGTGGTTGCATAGTGGAACCCAGAAGTCTTCTGCTAAACCAAAAGCAATAGTTTAATTTTTAAATCAGTTAATTTTTCTGTCACCTATCATATGTATACACACACACACATATATATATATGTGTTTGTGTTTATATGTGTGTACATATATGTGTATATTTGTAGGTGTTTGCGTATAAATATTCTTTACTTTAGCTCTCTGTCTATCATCTATCTTTCTAAATTTTGTTTGCTTTTTGCAATGCTACTGATCGAGCCTAGAGCCTTATATATACTAGGCAAGTACCGTACTGGTAAGCTACCTCCTAATAAATTAGCAAATACTTGTTAATTGCTAAGCTTTTTTTTTCTTATAGGACAACATTTAATTGGGGCTAGTGTACAGGTTCAGAGGTTCAGTCTACTATCATCAAGGCAAGCATTGCAATGTCCAGGCAGGCATGATGCAGGAGGACCTGAGAGTTCCACATCTTCATCTTAAGGCTGCTAGCAGACTACTGGTTCCCAGGCAGCTAGGACAAGAATATTAAAGCCCACAGCCACAAGGTCACACCTACTCCAACAAGGCCACACACCTCACAACAGTGCTATTTGCTTGGGGCAAGCATATACAAACCATCACATTCCACTCCTTGGCCTCCATAGGCTTGTTCAAAGTACGAGTCTACGGGGACCATACCTAAATATAGCATAATGCAAAATACATTTAGCCAACTTCCAGAGTCCCCATAATCTATAGAAGTCTCAACAATGTTGAAAGTCCAAACTTTAAAGTCTCTTCTGACATTCATTCAATCACTTAACTGTAATCCCCAAAGCAAGATAGGAAACCAGCTGTACAATTTCCAAACTGCATCTCCATATCTGATAACAAACTGGTCTTCAGATCTCCATCTTCTTTTTCAATTTTGTTAACTGCAACAAAGTTCTTTCTCCTGGGCTAATTCCACTTCCTGTTAGCAGCTTTCCTTAGCAGATATCTCACGGCTCTGTCATCTCAAACATCTTGCGACCTCCAAGGCAACTTCAATGTTACATATTCTTTTTCCAATGTCTGGGATCCACACATGATCTTCTGGGCTCCTCCATAGGGTTGGCACTACTTCTCCAGCTCTGCTCTCTGTAGCACTCTAAGCTCAGGCTGATCCACTCCACTGCCACTGCTATTCCTGGTGATCAACCCATGGTACTGTCAGCTCCAATACACTGGACTCTTCCACTGCAATTAGGCTTCGCCAATAGCATCCTGTGGTGATGTTTAAGTTGACATCTTTATATGCCTGTCTTTGGGAGGTTAATAGTTTTTAAGTTTGTAATGAAGTCCTAGAAGGGAATACTTTAAGATCTCTGATTTATGTGAATCCATGGGCTGTGTTTCTTTTCTATTATCACTGTTTTCATTACATGTTCTCTAGTCAAATTGTTAATGAAGACTTTCTATGTAATTCTTGCTACAACTTCTACCGTAGCAAAGATGTAATAGCTCTTAGAGAGCAAACAGTCTTTTGCATAAGTCTTACCTCCAGAAGGATAATTATCAATGCCATTAATACATTCAACTACCAAGGAAACACATCTGATTGGCATGACTAACTAAATCCCAAAAAAACCTGATTATCTTGCTTAGCCAAATTTTTCCTTCTGCTTCTTTCTAGTTTGTTCACTACTGTTTTGTCCCACTTAGTATCCAGTAAGATTGTTGTAGGATTTCCTTATTAATGCTATTTATACTCCTGTGTGACCCACTCACTAGCTACTGTGAACATTGCAGAGGAGATCTTTCAAAACAATATTTTAGTAATGAAAAGGCACAGGCAAGGCTATGGTGGGATGGGTTTAAAAAGGTAGACATAGTCTTGCTCCAGATTAAACAACATTATATTGATTGCTAGTAAAGATTGTTGAAAGCTTACATGGTCAATTCGCATTGGAAAGGGAAGAGAAAGGGTAGAAAAGTGCAATGGTTTTAGGATTTGCAATATCTGACAGTTAGATGGGTTGTGGCTTCTACCTACAGCCTTTTTGAGATCAATGAATTGCTTTGCTTATGCTCACTCTGAACTATCACTTGTCAAGACTGATCTCTTGTTGTGTGCTTCAAAACAGAGGTAACACAAACACAATGTGACACTCAATTAACCACACATGTCAGTCAGTGAAAAGCCAATGGATTCCACTTTGTCAGCAGTTCAGCACACTGTGTGGGTAGGAGACAAAGCCCTTTCATTACTGCCACTTCCTAGATGGCTCCTGTTTCTAGGTTTTGCTGGATCAATTCTGTAGACCCGAACTAATGTTCTACCACAGAAATCTAAATGGTGTGCCCCAGGATTGCATTTGTCTTCTCTGCTTGTTACATTGCTCAGGCCACAATGTAGTCCTAGAAGAGGCTCAGAAAATATCTCCTTTCATTCTACTCTCTTCTATAAACTAAGGGTTTTCATTCATATAACTGAGGGTGATACTGGCCTTTATTGAAAACTGGGAAAGCATTTCAGTGTGCATAGTCAGTCTCTTATCCTATTGTTCTCTGCTTAGCTCCTCTTCTGTTCATGAATAGAGATAAGTTAAAATTGAAGAAGACGTGATTCGAATAAAATGTTTCTTTAGGTTTTCTTTTTCTTTTATTCCATTTCTTTCAGATACTTCCAGCCTCTCAACATGGTGACACAATGTTATGATATGTAGAGTTCACAGGTAAGACATATACAGACAGGTTACAAAGACACTGAAAAGGAATTCATGTTTTAAAGAAACTCCTAATTTGGGGTCGGGCTGCATTCATAGCTTTATTAGTAGACATGTGGTACACAAACCACAAATTGGATATGCCTACATAGTTTCAAACACCTATGAAATAATTTTACAGATAGGTAAGTATGAATATATATATATATATATATATATATATAATATCTGTGTGTGTGTTCATTTCTTTGTTTTCCCTCCAAAATTTGGCATTAAACCATTTTGATACTAAAGTATCAAATTCATCCCAAATAATTATTTTGTTAATTAAATTAATGAAGTCTCAATGTTAGCAACATGTACAAAACACATGTGATGACACTTTCTGTGTCTGATTGTGGGAAAAAAAAAACTTCAGACTCATCATATGAAGAACCTTTTGCAAAGTATCTGATCAATACTTTTTATAATCAGCAAATCCAAAGGAACCACAAGAAGCTGTCACAAAGGGAGCTGAAGTGCATGAAATATATGATATTCTACAATAAGAACATCAGAAAAATTTATAAATGCAAATGAAATCAGGCCTAGTGGCATAGACATGTCATCGTGGTGAATGAGAAGATGAGGTAGTAAGGCCACAGGTTTAAGGCCAATTGAGCAATTTTGTCAGATCCTGTCTCAGAGCAAATAATAAATTAATAAATAAAAAGGGGTAGCTATACAGCTTGTTGGCAGACTACTTGTTTAGCTCTGGGTTTAATCTCTAAGACTACAAAAAGTCAGCAAATATTGATATCTCAATAGTCATTTGACAGGTATATATATATATACATATAATGGGATCCAAATGAAAGTACTGAGAAATCATTGTATTGTTTTAAATTTTTCATATTTGTAAAAGATTCTGAACTGAGATAAAATAAAAATTCATAGAAAACACCCAACTATAGCAAAAATTCTATCTCACCTATTGAAATGTTCATCAGATATAATTCTTCTTGATTTTCAAGTTTTGTTGGTTTTGTAATATTTGCAAGTTTATAGGATAGCAATAGACTATTTTTCATTCAAAAAATCCAAAATCTTAAATTAGCCTAAATCCTTCATTCAAAGCAATTGAGAACTTGGAGCATTTTAGGTCTTGATTTTTGTGTAAGGGACATTCTATCTTGGTTGTTTTTAGGACCATTATGTATAGGAAGGTTACATGCAGAGAAATATTTAATAAGGATGTTTATGATATGCAAATAGAGGAATGGAAAGATTTCTGTAAGCGTGGCTGGTTCACCATTGTTCTGGATTCCAAGTAAGTTATTCAATTGACATCAATCAAAAGTATAATTTGTAATTGGGTTCTGGACAGTCTGAGCAAATGCTACTATTTTATGAGTATTTTTCTGAGGGTCACTTGTCTGTACTTGAAATAAATCACACTTTAAAAATATGAATTACAAGAAGGATGATAGATTTTTTTTGCTAATGAAGTAGCATAAAAATTGGCTCCCACTATGTTTAAAATGAACAAGTAGCGTTGACCTTTGTGATGTAGTTTAAATTGTAGTTTAGATTGACATTTGCTCAGCTATAGGCAACCTGCTTTAAATGCCTGATGTGCTTAATAAGAGGCAGTGTTATGTGCAATTAGCTTCCTGAAGCAGAGGTGCTCAGAGCACCCCTGAACCACACATACCACTTGGTGTTATTATCACCATATTATCTGAATATCTTCTATAAAGGTTTTTGCATTTCCTATACCTGACAAAACAGATTCAGCTCTTCATAATTCTTTCTGCCTTGTAGACACCGACTCCCTAGTCAGCAACAATGAAGCACATATCCCTGTGCTTTCATTTGGAAATGATCTCATATCAACCAAGAAAGACAAGTTACAGTATGACTTAATATTTCTTGTAAGCCCAGAAATGGGATTTATTCTAGCTAGTCGTTTCCAGAATGTGTAGGTTTTCTCTGACATTACATTTCATTACTTAAATTTGTTCAGACTTACTACATGAACTAACAAACACACAAAGAAAAGAACCAGCCAGAACCAAGAAGTCTTTACATAACGGGCCTTATGAAGTCCGGATTGTCTTCCTGTCGATGCTGGTCACAGAGCACATTTATATCTGAGGATGTGAGGTGCTGAGGTTCCATCACTCTCAATATAAAATGATCCTGGTGATTTCCCATTGGGAAAAATATTTAGCTGTAAATGCATTCTGCTATTTCAAGTGAAGTATATAATTCAGGTATCATATCTGTGGGTAGTGACTCAATTTATACTATAACTAATTATCTGTATTCATCTATAATATCAACATGTCACCACTATCCATTTTTCCTTTAGGGAACACATACAATTTTTCTCCATCTTATGAGCTACTATTCACCCTAACTCCTGTAGACTATATCTTACCTACTTCAAATTGTGCAATCTAATTGTTTTCACGGCTTATTAAAACTCAGAAGAAACTTCCTAAATATTTGAATCTCTATAAGTGGCTATAGAAATACAATCAGTCCTGCAAGTACAGGTGTCATATCTGCAGATAAAAACAACTATAGACAAAAACTATTTTTTATTAATGAGAATTTTCAAACCAAATAAAAACCTTGAATTTTCTGTGTACTGATCCCATGTGAATAAAGCCACAGGCAGGATCATTCTGAAATAGTCTTCAAGTATAGCCTCATTCACCTTCCTTTTTGTTTGAGGACTGGTTACCTCATGCCTTGTTTCTTACTAATAGGTTGTTAGGCCTAAGACAGTTGTGTCAGCAGAACTGTACATATATAAACTTTTATTTTTAGATTGCTATAATAGAGCAAATGCCATTATTTGAAGTGAATTTACTTTGTATTAGGTATGAAGGTAATCTAGAGATGATAAAAAATGTACCAGATTGAAAAATACTATGTGCATCTAATGGTCAAACATTTGTGCAGTTTCACAGTCAAGGGGTCTCAGAAGAAATCAACCCCCTGTGTAGGCAGAAAACTGCCATCTGCCTGTAATATTAAAATCTATCTTACGTGTTTTACCTAGGGACACTTGCAACAAAAGTAGAGGGGTAAACAATGATCCAGTGAGAAAAAGATATCTGCCACTAAATGTTGAGATTAGACACAGGATAAAAATATTTTTAATTTTAATACCTAACTTATGATTTTTTAAATTTTATTTTTATATTACAGTAAGTGAAATGTAATAATGAACTTCTTATAGTCTCAGATATCTCTGAACACTTCTCATTTACTCATTCTTCAGAAACTTTCTGTATATTGGAGATATAAAATTGGGCCTGACATAATTTTCACCCACCAAAGATATAACTTAAGGGGATATCTTCGAAGATTTTGAAGTATAAAATTACTTTATTGATTTTGAGAGGCATTCTGCAGGAGGTGACATCTAATCTGTGAATGACAGGTTGAGGAAGAGGTAGTGTGTGAACGTTAGAGATAGATATTAGAGGAGGAGCTAATTGTTCATAGGCACTGCCCTTCTAGGGAAGAACACTCTGTCTCTTTGATGAATAAAAATTTGAACTAATAAAAAAAGAGTAGAGTTCTTTCCTTCTGTTAAAAGATTACACTGCAAGTCAGGGTACTGAAAGGCCAGGATGATGATGTTAATGGCAGTAATGGTGTTATAACAAGTATCAACTGTCATGACAAACTGTCCATTGAAGGCACAAGGATGCCTTTAAATTGAATCATGACTCTTCTCACCCTAATGTTACACTTTTATAGGCTCTGTGAAGAACCTTTTGCTCAAAAACATTTCCTCTGAAATTCCAACATAAGAGATTTATGCATGTGTCTTAAGAGGCTCAATGTTTTAAATGTCAGTACCATTCGAGGTTAAGCAGAGCTATAATTCACCCATGCCTTGGTGTGGAATTCTATCATGCAGATGCATTATTTCTCTTTATGGTTTAATGATACTAATTATGAATGGAAAATGGAAACTTCCAGAGGAGGATAAATGAAAAGGTCACTCTTCTTTTTTTGCATTATCAAAGAAGAGATGTGCAAAGAACAGGTTATCTCTAA
This sequence comes from Rattus norvegicus, assembly GCF_021556685.1. NCBI lineage: Eukaryota > Metazoa > Chordata > Mammalia > Rodentia > Muridae > Rattus > Rattus norvegicus. The sequence continues at coordinate 118,169,234 of NC_141539.1, read as the reverse complement.
GGGATAGCAGAAATACATGGATTCGCAGAGTTATCTCTAAGATATAAGACTTGTGTGCTTGGCCATTTCAATATCTCAGTAAAGAACTGCTAGTACAACATTGTTTCATTTTATACACAAATAATAGTATGCCCTAATGCTTTCGGATAGCTGAATTTCCTTTAACTAGAAAATAAATATTTTGTCTAGCTTTGATTTTTATATGCTACTAATATTCTTTTTTTTCTTTTTTTTCCCCAGAGCTGAGGATGGAACCCAGGGCCTTGTGCTTGCTAGGCAAGTGCTCTACCACTGAACTAAATCCCCAACGCCAGATACTAATAGTCAATTTAGCAATTGAATCTGCTTTTATAAAATATTGGTAGCCTATTGGTCCCACATTGTGTCACGTAATTTGGGATACAAAATAAAAACACTTTACTTCCATGACTCTTGGTCACAAGTAGAAAGTTAACAAGTTCTTGTTTCATTAGTAGCAATTTCTGGGGATAAGAAGCTGGAGGAGAAAACGTATGGATTAATGATGTTTTCTAAGTGTTAGTTTTTAATATTTAAGATTATATTTTATACATTGTGTTATATATGTATATAATATACATATACTATAACACACAATATAATATAAAATTATGTATGTATATATACATATATATATACACAAAATGGGCAATACATATTGTTCTAATTTGTATTCAATAATATTATGCCCTAATGCTTTCAGATAACTGAAATTCTTTTAACTAAAAGAGAAATGTTTTGGGTAACTTTGCTTTTTTTCTGTGCTGTTAATATTCTATTTATTAATAGATGCTGCCTTTATAAAATATTGGTAACTTATTGGTCATACAATGCTCATTTGGCTTCCTGAGGACGGCTGAGATACCATCATGTCCCTAGGAATTTGAGTAAAAAATAGTCGTAAACCTCTATGTAGGTGCTGAGAATTGAACCTGGAACTTTTATGCACAGGCTCATAACTGCTGATCCAGCTCTCCCTCCTAAAATGATAATCTTTAAGGAAAGAATGATAATTTCAAATTCATATACTGTTTCACTAGCACAGAGCATCTTCAAAACTGGGTGAATGACTTCAGGGATACTTCGGTAACCCAAGATCCTAGCACCACTTCAAATATCCACAGTAAGTACTCTCTTTCCACACAAGAACTTAGAGGTGATGACATGCACTTTCGTAATAATGCATACTCACATACTCATTGTGTACACACCATAAACAATTAAAAATTAAAAATAAACACTGAAAAGCACATCAGTAGCGGAACTGGTATGCAAAACAATGAAATTCATCCTAGCACACTCTTCAGCACTTCCCAATAGTAGCTAAACAACACTTAAAATCATCTGCTCATGAAAAAATGCCTTTATGCTAGCCTGTGTTAACAATTACAACTGTTGTTAGTAAACTTTGATTAACCACTTTGTGAATACGTTTGCAGAACACAACATAACTTGATAAAATTAATCAAGGAGCATACTTGGATTTAAGAAATATTTTATTATTTTATTCAGGATAGACATGATTGAAAAATAAACCTAGATAGAACTGTTAGCTGTTTGGTAACCTGATGAGCATTGTGCCCAGACTGAGAAGGTCATTAACCTATGCCCTGTTTTGTCATGCACATTCTCCCTCATGACAGTCACTACCTCAGCATATCTCACACTGACAGGAAATTTTCCAGTCAGCAGATGTGAAATATTAAACCAAACAGTAGTTTCTTTGCCCAAATGGTCACATTTAACTACTGCATATTTATTCCTGAGAAATACGGCTTAGATCTCTGTGGTTCCTAAAGTACTAGTTATTTGTCACAGTTTTGTGAAATCGAGAGTAAATGTACCAATGATCTCATCTAAGGAAAGCATCTTTTTTACAGATATCGCCACCTTTCCATAGCCTCACATAGGAGAAAAAGAGTCTCGGAGAACAGGAATGTTTCTCACAGGGCCCAGCATTCAGTTACTAGAAAGCCCTACCTATAAGAAGTAAGCATATAAAATCCTTGGGGCTTAACATTTCAACTTATGAAGGGGTTGGAATCACAAACATTTATACAACTGCCCATTACTGCTGTTAATTTCTAATTTTGTGTATAAACACATACCTGGCCTCACATGTTGAGGCCAGAGGATAACTTGAAAGATGTGGATATCTTTTACCATGTGCCTCTGCAGGGATCAGATGAAGTCTTGAATACATGTGCACTATTGACATGAGCACAGCCATGGCAAGGACACAAACTCTTCCTATCTGTGGGAATGGCAAGATCTCACTCTTGTCTGAATGTGGATTTGACAAACAGTTAAACTTTACCTAAAACCAGTAAATATAGAAAATAATAACCACAGCTTTCTCATTCTTATTGACTGTAGCCTGAAGTTACTGCCCTTCAAAAAACCCCAACCTAGATTAACTAGCCAGTATTGCTAATCTTGCTGTATGTATGTATGTATGTATGTATGTATGTATGTATGTATGTATCTATGAATGTATGTATGTATGTATGTGGCATATATGTAGTAAGTTCATCTCCATCTGAATGCACAACCTACACCCTCCCAACTTTATTCTATTTGTGTCTATCATTTCTCCACCCCATCATTCCAGTGAGGTTTAGTTACAGATATTATATTAATATTTAATTATTGATATGCCCATAAGCCTATCAAATTGCTTCTATCATGCTTTCACACACAAGAATCACAACCTAAGCTACTATACAAGTCCAAACCCTTTTTCTTTGCAGGTTTGTGTCTTCCTTTACAAGTGGTGGTTTTTCATTTCCTCTTTATTTTGCCCTCTGTTCTTAACTTCTCTTCCTGCTTCTCCATTCTCTCCTTTCTTCCTGTTTTGGAAAGATAGTCCTTCTTCACTGCTTCCTCGTCTTTCTCTTCCTGGTCCTGATATCTTTGCCTTTACTGTTTCATTTTACCACAAGACTCTGCTGATTCAAACGTGTTTAGAAAGTGATTCCATTCAAAATATCCTAGAGTTTGAAATGGGGAGGGAGAGAGGAAAGATGGCTATTAGGGAGGATACGGGATGGAAAACTAAAACTAAGTGTTTTTTTAGGGTAGTATGGAAACCTACCATAATTGAACCTTCCTGAAATGTATACATATATAAATGACATCACAAAATTTCAGGGAGATAGTGCCCTGCATAGACATCTCTCACCACCAAATAAAAATTTCAGGGCTAGGAATGGATTACATATAATGGAGTTGTTTGCAAAGGGTGGCCCAAGAAACACCTCCCCCACCAAATAACCCAGGCTCATGTCAAGTCTATTGATTGTTCTACAAAAGTCTGATGCTACATTCCTATTGCTGAACACTACAACTACACAAAAGACTGAACATGGAGAGGTTGAACTGGTACATACCAAGAGTCTTAACCCCTCCTGACATGTGTTCATGATACTGGAAAATACTTTGTATCATACCAGAGGAGAAAGGTAAAATTCCAAGCCAGCTGCAAAACCTTCAGGCTACCACAATATCCTGACTGCAAGAGACACTCCTCCAATATTGGCACAAATGTTGTGAGAGTAACCCACCAGTATCTTATTGGATTTAAGGGCCACTCCATGAGATGGAGACCATGCCTAAAACTGCTCAGGTAGCCAAAAATGTAAGAAGAGGAAGGCTACACAACTCAGCAAAACCCCCATACTATTATTCTACTAAAAGAATATAGTGAGAAAATGAATCCTAAGAAAATTCTTCTATACTTAGTGATCAGTGACCTGCTCACTCATCATCTAGATGCTTATTTCTTCTGTAGATAGGAACAAATTCAGAGACTCAGTACCACACAGTATGCAGAGAAAAAGAAACCCCAGAACACTCTTTTCAAATGGAATAACTCCATCAAATTCCTCTGTCTGGGCTCAGGAATCTTTGCAGAAGAGGGAGTAGAAACATTGTAAGAGCAAATGAGGATGTAAGATGCCAAGGAAACAAGGCCTTCTAGAGATAATATAACTGATATGCATAAGAACTCATGGACAGACACCACCGGAACCTGAAGGAAACAGACCGGATAAACAGTTCTCTGCACCCAAATCCCGTGGGAGGGAGAGCTAAACCTTCAGAGAGGCAGACAAGCCTGGGAAACTAGAAGAGACTGCACTCTACACACATCTCAGACGCCAGAGGAAAACACCAAACGCCATCTGGAACCCTGGTGCATTGAAGCTCCCGGAAATGGCGGCACAGATCTTCCTGGTTGCTGCCGCCGCAGAGAGCTTGTGGGCAGCACCCCGCGAGCGAACTTGAACCTCGGGACCACAGGTAAGACCAACTTTTCTGCTGCAAGTGACCTGCCTGGTGAACTCAAGACACAGGCCCACAGGAACAGCTGAAGACCTGTAGAGAGGAAAAACTACACGCCCGAAAGCAGAACACTCTGTCCCCATAACTGGCTGAAAGAAAACAGGAAAACAGGTCTACAGCACTCCTGACACACAGGCTTATAGGACAGTCTAGCCACTGTCAGAAATAGCAGAACAAAGTAACACTAGAGATAATCTGATGGTGAGAGGCAAGCGCAGGAACCCAAGCAACAGAAACCAAGACTACATGACATCATTGGAGCCCAATTCTCCCACCAAAACAAACATGGAATATCCAAACACACCAGAAAAACAAGATCTAGTTTCAAAATCATATTTGATCATGATGCTGGAGGACTTCAAGAAAGACGTGAAGAACTTCCTTAGAGAAACACAGGAAAACATTAATAAACAAGTAGAAGCCTACAGAGAGGAATCGCAAAAATCCCTGAAAGAATTCCAGGAAAACACAATCAAACAGTTGAAGGAATTAAAAATGGAAATAGAAGCAATCAAGAAAGAACACATGGAAACAACCCTGGATATAGAAAACCAAAAGAAGAGACAAGGAGCTGTAGATACAAGCTTCACCAACAGAATACAAGAGATGGAAGAGAGAATCTCAGGAGCAGAAGATTTCATAGAAATTATTGACTCAACTGTCAAAGATAATGTAAAGCAGAAAAAGCTACTGGTCCAAAACATACAGGAAATCCAGGACTCAATGAGAAGATCAAACCTAAGGATAATAGGTATAGAAGAGAGTGAAGACTCCCAGCTCAAAGGACCAGTAAATATCTTCAACAAAATCATAGAAGAAAACTTCCCTAACCTAAAAAAAGAGATACCCATAGGGAAACAAGAAGCCTACAGAACTCCAAATAGATTGGACCAGAAAAGAAACACCTCCGGTCACATAATAGTCAAAACACCAAACACACAAAATAAAGAAAGAATATTAAAAGCAGTAAGGGAAAAAGGTCAAGTAACATATAAAGGAAGACCTATCAGAATCACACCAGACTTATCGCCAGAAACTATGAAGGCCAGAAGACCTGGACTGATGTCATACGGACCCTAAGAGAACACAAATGCCAGTCCAGGTTACTGTATCCTGCAAAACTCTCAATTAACATAGATGGAGAAACCAAGATATTCCATGACAAAACCAAATTTACACAATATCTTTCTACAAATCAAGCACTACAAAGGATAATAAATGGTAAAGCCCAACATAAGGAGGCAAGCTATACCCTAGAATAAGCAAGAAACTAATCGTCTTGGCAACAAAACAAAGAGAAGAAAAGCACACTAACATAACCTCACATCCAAATATGAATATAACAGGAAGCAATAATCACTATTCCTTAATATCTCTTAACATCAATGGCCTCAACTCCCCAATAAAAAGACATAGATTAACAATCTGGATACGCAACGAGGATCCTGCATTCTGCTGCCTACAGGAAACACACCTCAGAGACAAAGTCAGACACTACCTCAGAGTGAAAGGCTGGTAAACAACTTTCCAAGCAAATGGTCAGAAGAAGCAATCTGAAGTACCCATTCTAATATCAAATAAAATCAATTTTCAACTAAAAGTCATCAAAAAAGATAAGGAAGGACACTTCATATTCATCAAAGGAAAAATCCACCAAGATGAACTCTCAATCCTAAATACCTATGCCCCCAATAAAAGGGCACCTACTTATGTAAAAGAAACCTTACTAAATCTCAAAACACACATTGCACCTCACACAATAATAGTGGGAGATTTCAACACCCCACTCTCATCAATGGACAGATCATGGAAACAGAAATTAAACTGAGACATAAACAGACTAAGAGAAGTCATGAGCCAAATGGACTTAACGGATATTTATAGAACATTCTATCCTAAAGCAAAAGGATATACCTTCTTCTTAGCTCCTCATGGTACTTTCTCCAAAATTGACCATATAATTGGTCAAAAAACAGGCCTCAACAGGTACAGAAAGATAGAAATAATCCCATGCGTGCTATCCGACCACCACGGCCTAAAACTGGTCTTCAATAACAATAAGGGAAGAATGCCCACATATACGTGGAAATTGAACAATGCTCTACTCAATGATAACCTGGTCAAGGAAGAAATAAAGAAAGAAATTAAAAACTTTTTAGAATTTAATGAAAATGAAGGTACAACATACCCAAACTTATGGGACACAAGGAAAGCTGTGCTAAGAGGAAAACTCAGAGCACTGAGTGCCTGCAGAAAGAAACAGGAAAGAGCATATGGCAGCAGCTTGACAGCACACCTAAAAGCTCTAGAACAAAAAGAAGCAAATACACCCAGGAGGAGTAGAAGGCAGGAAATAATCAAACTCAGAGCTGAAATCAACCAAGTAGAAACAAAAGGACCATAGAAAGAATCAACAGAACCAAAAGTTGGTTCTTTGAGAAAATCAACATGATAGATAAACCCTTAGCCAGACTAACGAGAGGACACAGAGAGTGTGTCCAAATTAACAAAATCAGAAATGAAAAGGGAGACATAAATACAGATTCAGAGGAAATTCAAAAAATCATCAGATCTTACTACAAAAGCCTATATTCAACAAAACTTGAAAATCTACAGGAAATGGACAATTTCCTAGACAGATACCAGGTACCGAAGTTAAATCAGGAACAGATAAACCAGTTAAACAACCCCATAACTCCTAAGGAAATAGAAGCAGTCATTATAGGTCTCCCAACCAAAAAGAGCCCAGGTCCAGACAGGTTTAGTGCAGAATTCTATCAGACCTTCATAGAAGACCTCATACCAATATTATCCAAACTATTCCACAAAATTGAAACAGACAGTTCACTACCGAATTCCTTCTATGAAGCCCCAATTACTCTTATACCTAAACCACACAAAGACCCAACAAAGGAAGAGAACTTCAGACCAATTTCCCTTATGAATATCGACACAAAAATACTCAATAAAATTCTGGCAAACCGAATCCAAGAGCACATCAAAACAATCATCCACCATGATCAAGTAGGCTTCATCCCAGGCATGCAGGGATGGTTTAATATATGGAAAACCATCAACGTGATCCATTATATAAACAAACTGAAAGAACAAAACCACATGATCATTTCATTAGATGCTGAGAGAGCATTTGACAAAATTCAACACCCCTTCATGATAAAAGTCCTGGAAAGAATAGGAATTCAAGGCCCATACCTAAACATAGTAAAAGCCATATACAGCAAACCAGTTGCGAACATTAAAATAAATGGAGAGAAACTTGAAACAATCCCACTAAATTCAGGGACTAGACAAGGCTGCCCACTCTCTCCCTACTTATTCAATATAGTTCTTGAAGTTCTAGCCAGAGCAATCAGACAACAAAAGGAGGTCAAGGGGATACAGATCGGAAAAGAAGAAGTCAAAATATCACTATTTGCAGATGATATGATAGTTTATTTAAGTGATCCCAAAAGTTCTACCAGAGAACTACTAAAGCTGGTAAACAACTTCAGCAAAGTGGCTGGGTATAAAATTAACTCAAATAAATCAGTAGCATTCCTCTACACAAAAGAGAAACAAGCCGAGAAAGAAATTAGGGAAACGACACCCTTCATAATAGACCCAAATAATATAAAGTACCTCGGTGTGACTTTAACCAAGCAAGTAAAAGATCTGTACAATAAGAACTTCAAGACACTGAAGAAAGAAATTGAAGAAGACCTCAGAAGATGGAAAGATCTCCCATGCTCATGGATTGGCAGGTTTAATATAGTAAAAATGGCCATTTTACCAAAAGCGATCTACAGATTCAATGCAATCCCCATCAAAATACCAATCCAATTCTTCAAAGAGTTAGACAGAACAATTTGCAAATTCATCTGGAATAACAAAAAACCCAGGATAGCTAAAACTATCCTCAACAATAAAAGGACTTCAGGAGGAATCACTGTCCCTGAACTCAAGCAGTATTACAGAGCAATAGTGATAAAAACTGTGTGGTATTGGTACAGAGACAGACAGATAGACCAATGGAATAGAATTGAACTCAGAAATGAACCCACACACCTATGGTCACTTGATTTTTGACAAAGGAGCCAAAACCATCCAATGGAAAAAAGATAGCTTTTTCAGCAAATGGTGCTGGTTCAACTGGAGGTCAACATGTAGAAGAATGCAGATCGATCCATGCTTATCACCCTGTACAAAGCTTAAGTCCAAGTGGATCAAGGACCTCCACATCAAACCAGACACACTCAAACTAATAGAAGAAAAACTAGGGAAGCATCTGGAACACATGGGCACTGGAGAAAATTCCCTGAACAAAACACCAATGGCTTATGCTCTAAGATCAAGAATCGACAAATGGGATCTCATAAAACTGCAAAGCTTCTGTAAGGACACTGTGTATAGGAGAAAACGGCAACCAACAGATTGGGAAAAGATCTTTACCAATCCTACAGCAGATAGAGGCCTTATATCCAAAATATACAAAGAACTCAAGAAGTTAGACCGCAGGGAAACAAATAACCCTATTAAAAAATGGGGTTCAGAGCTAAACAAAGAATTCACAGCTGAGGAATGCCGAATGGCTGAGAAACACCTAAAGAAATGTTCAACATCTTTAGTCATAAGGGAAATGCAAATCAAAACAACCCTGAGATTTCACCTCACACCAGTGAGAATGGCTAAGATCAAAAACTCAGGTGACAGCAGATGCTGGCTAGGATGTGGAGAAAGAGGAACACTCCTCCATTGTTGGTGGGGTTGCAGACTGGCACAACCATTCTGGAATTCAGTCTGGAGGTTCCTCAGAAAATTGGACATTGAAGTGCCTGAGGATCCAGCTATACCTCTCTTGGGCGTATACCCAAAAGATGCCCCAACATATAAAAGAGACACGTGCTCCACTATGTTCATCGCAGCCTTATTTATAATAGCCAGAAGCTGGAAAGAACCCAGATGCCCTTCAACAGAGGAATGGATACAGAAAATGTGGTACATCTACACAATGGAATATTACTCAGCTATCAATAACAATGACTTTATGAACTTCGTGGGCAAATGGTTGGACCTGGAAAATATCATCCTGAGTGAGCTAACCCAATCACAGAAAGACATACATGGTATGCACTCATTGATAAGTGGCTATTAGCCCAAATTCTTGAATTCCCCTAGATGCCTAGAACAAATGAAACTCAAGACGGATGATCAAAATGTGAATGCTTCACTCCTTCTTTAAAAGGGGAACAAGAATACCCTTGGCAGGGAAGAGAGAGGCAAAGATTAAAACAGAGACTGAAGGAACACCCATTCAGAGCCTGCCCCACATGTGGCCCATACATATACAGCCACTCAATTAGACAAGATGGATGAAGCAAAGAAGTGCAGACCGACAGGAGCCGGATGTAGATCGCTCCTGAGAGACACAGCCAGAATACAGCAAATAGAGAGGCGAATGCCAGCAGCAAACCACTGAACTGAGAATAGGACCCCCGTTGAAGGAATCAGAGAAAGAACTGGAAGAGCTTGAAGGGACTCCAGACCCCATATGTACAACAATGCCAAGCAACCAGAGCTTCCAGGGACTAAGCCACTACCTAAAGACTATACATGGACTGACCCTGGACTCTGACCTCATAGGTAGCATTGAATATCCTATTAAGAGCACCAGTGGAAGGGGAAGCCCTGGGTCCTGCTAAGACTGAACCCCAAGTGAACTAGACTGTTGGGGGGAGGGAGGGAATGGGGGGAGGGTTGGGAGGGGAACACCCATAAGGAAGGGGAGGGGGGACGGGGATATTTGCCCGGAGACCGGGAAAGGGAATAACACTCGAAATGTTTATAAGAAATACTCAATTAAAAAAAAAAAAAAGAACTCACGGACATCTTAACAGCATGTATAGGGCCTGCATAAGTCTAGCGAGATGGGCTCCCAACACTGAGATGGGAAGTAGACACAAACCTCCATGTCTAATGCTAAAGCTATCCCCAATTTTTAATCCTCACAAAGGAAAATAATTTTTAATGGAGTCTCACTAGGTATACAAAACACGCTAAAGGTCAGACCGTATTCCTAACAGTGGATGACAAGCAAAAACAAACTCAATAGTACTTTTGGAAGATTGTTCATAATGATTTATGTGCCTTTTATTTTTAAAACTTACATATCTTTTCTTTATATATTATTGTTTCTGGATTTGTGTTTTAATAGATTTTGCATGTGCAAATATGTGTGTTACTGTGTCTACATGTGTTCCTTGTGTCCTTTCATTAGCTATTTTTTTGTGTTTACTTGCTTATTTTGTCCTATTTTTAGAAAAAAATTATTTAGTATCATCATCACCAACATCGTTATCATCAACAATGTCATCATCATCGTTGTCATCATCATTAGATGATTGTTATTTTATGATTGAGAGAAGGAAAGTATATGGATTTGCAGGGTAGTGAGAATTTGAGAGAGTTGAAAGGGGGAAACATAATCAGAATACATCTTATTAAAAATCTATTTTCAAGTTTTAAAATAGGTTCAGGTATGTTGTATGTCTTTTGAAGGTCATAGAATAACATAGTCCACTGAAAAATAACTAGGGAGAATTTTTGTATGTGTCTTTCCTACTCTCATTTCAGAAATATTTAAAATAATTTCTTAACCACAGGCTCATCCTTTTTTTTGTTACTTAATTATTTTGTAGATCCCAAATGCTGCCTCTTTCCCAGTCTCCCCTCACAGAATTCTTCCTCCATACCCCCTTTGCTTTGCCTGCGAGAGGGTAATCCCCTGGGTATCCCCACATTCTGCGGCATAAAATTTCTACAGGATTAGACATATCCTCACTCACTAAGGCCAGACAAGGCATGCCTCTGCTACATATGTGCCTGGGATCTCAGACCAGCTCCTCTACACTCTTTGGTTGGTGTCTCAGTGTCTGGGAGGTGCCAGGGTTTCAGATTAGTTGACACTGTTGCTCCTTATATGGGGAGGCCATCCTCTTCACTTCCTTCAATCCTCCCATAACTCTTCCATGAGAAGTGCAAGACCGTAGTCCAATGCTTGGCTGTGAGTATTTTCTTCTGTCTCAGTCAGCTGTTGTTAGAGCTCCTCAGAGGACAGCCATGTTAGGCTCTTGTCTTCAAGCACACCACAGCATCAGTAGTAGTTTCAAGGATTGGTGCTAGCCCATGGGATGGATCCCAATTTGGGTGAGTCACTGGTTGGCCATTCCTTCAATCTCTGCTCCATTTTTGTCCCTGCATTTCTTTTTGACAGGAACAATTTTTAATTTACTAATTTATTTATTTATTTACATCCGAAATGCTGATTTCCTCCTACTCTCTTCACAGATTTCTTTCCCCCCCATTTCTTCTCCCCTTCACCTCTGAGAGGATGCTCACTCCAAGTGTATCCTCCCACCATGGTGCACCAAGTCTCTACAGGATTAGGCTCATTGTCTCCAATCAAGGCAGCCCTGTCATGCATATGTGCCAGTAGACTTGGACCGCCCATGTATAATATTTGGTTGGTGTCTCAGTCTCTGGGAGCTCCTGAGGGTCAAGGCTAGTTGACACTGTTGGTCTTCCTACAGTGTTGCCATCCCCTTCACAGCCTTCATTCCTTCACCTAACTCTTCCATTGGGGTCTCCAAACTCGGCCTAATGAGTGGCTGAGGGTATCTGCATCTGTCTCACTCAGCTTTTGGGTACAGCCTCTCAGCTATGCTAGGCTCCTATCTGAAAACACAATAGAATATCATTGATAGTGTTAGGGATTGGTGCTTACCTATGGAATGAGTCTCTGGTTGGCCATTCATTTAGTCCCTGTACCATTTTTTTCCCTGAATTTCTTTTAGACAGGACCAATTTTTGGGTCAAAATTTGTGTATGTGGGTTGGTGTCCCCATACATCCACTCAGGGTCTTGTCTGACTGTTGGAGATGATTTTTTCTGGTTCCTTAACTCCACTCCTAAGCATTTCAGCTAAGGTCACCCACATTGATTCCTAGTAGCTTTATTTAAAACAGCCAGAATGTGGAAGCAACCCATATGCCCCTCAACTTAAGAATGGATACAAAAAATATAGTTCATTTACACAATGGATTACTCAGCTGTTTAAAAAAAAGTGCATCATAAATTTTGCAGGCAAATTGTTGGAGGTAAAACATCATCCTGAGTGAGGTAACCCAGATCCCAAAAGACATGAATGGTACGTAGTCACTGATAAGTGGGTATTAGCTAGAGAGTACAGAATACCCATTATAAACCCCATAGACCCAAAGAAGTTAAACAAAAAGAAAGGAAGGGGTGGTAATGGGGTGGATGGGGGGAATGCCGGTATTGGAGGAGGGGTGACAGGAAACTGGAGAAGGGAATAACATTTGAAATGTAAATAAAGAAATACATCTAATAAAACAAATAAAATAAAAAAGAAGGAGTAAATAAAGATGCTTGAATCCCACTTAGAGGGAGAGATACGATGGAGGGATCTTGGTGGGAGAGGAGTGGGAATAATATTGCAGGATCAGGTTGGGGGAAAGACAGAAAAGAGGCCTAGGGGACCAGGACAATGAATGGAAATATGTAGTTACTGGGGATAGGGGATAGAGAGAATCTCTAGGAAGTCCCAGAGACCTAGGTTGGGAGAGGGTCATAGTCTCACTCTTAAGTCTAGTTTCTAACAAGAATTGCTTCAAGTAGTGTGTTAGAAATAAGATGTTTCAGATATTATTTGGTGAAAAAATTCTATGTCAATGTACACATTGTATATGTATATCTTCCATGTATTATATTATTACAAACATTCATTTTGAAAGTAGACATTTTACCCATATACTAGGAAATATGGTATCTGTAATGGAAACATATTAGATATAGGAGGACATTGAGTATTTTGTCTTTGCTGTTTAGAGAAATATTTTGAGAACAATGCTGACCTATCTTCTTACTAAGTGTTTGCAAATATAGATTATTTACAAAATTAAGGTTAAATATTTATGTATGAATATAAGAATAGATGCTTGCATGTCAATTTTTTAATGTAATTTGTAGTTCAATGTATGATTTCCCATGTGTTCGAAGAGAAAAACTAACTTTTCTTAAATTTCCTTTTATAGATTTAAAGCAAAGAACCTTGATACTTAAATAAAAGATGGCAAATGGAGCCTTTGGCAAAAAACAAACAAACAACTATTTGTGTTTGAGTCTACAAAAGCAGCAATGCACAGTGGAGCATTATTTGGAAGTGTAAAATGCAAAACAAAATTTCCAATGCTCATAAGGCTTGCTTGAATATTGAAATTAAAAGTAAAGTGTAGTACTCTTCGCTGCGGAAGGCAACGCCCCCCTTTGTCGGCATTACTTCATTGCTTGCAGTTCTTTATATAAGGTTGAGGTTTCCTGAGCTTGCTTTCCTCTTCCCTTTAGCATTCCCGTTGTTGGGGTCCTTGTTCAGAGAAAAAGCAGACCAGTTGATTATGGAATACCATGTGGTCAGTCCTGAAAACATAAATACAAGTAACATTAAGAAAACTAAGTAGATTGTGGTGTGTGTGTGTGTGTGTGTGTGTGTGTGTGTCTATACATATATATGTATATATAAATGTATATATGTATATATGTATATATAAATGTACATGTGTACATGTGTACATGTGTACATATGTACATATGTACATATGTATATATGTATATATGTATATATGTATATATGTATATATGTATACATGTATATATGTATATATGTATATATGTATATATGTATACATGTATATATGTATATATGTATATATGTATACATGTATACATGTATACATGTATACATGTATATATGTATATATGTATATATGTATATATGTATATATGTATATATGTATATATGTATATATGTATATATGTATATATGTATATATGTATATATGTATATATGTATATATGTATATATGTATATATGTATATATGTATATATGTATATATGTATATGTATATATGTATATGTATATATGTATATGTATATATGTATATATGTATATGTGTATATGTGTATATGTATACATGCATATATGCATATATGCATATATGCATATATGTATATATGCATATATGTATATATGTATATATGTATATATGTACATATGTACATATGTACATATGTGTATATGTGTATATGTGTATATGTGTATATGTGTATATGTGTATATGTGTATATGTGTATATGTGTATATGTGTATATGTGTATATGTGTATATGTGTATATATAGTATATCACAGCATATATGTATTTAATAACAATTAGTGAAGAGAGGGACCATGAATTTGGAGAGAAGAAAGAAAAGGAGGAAATTATTTAATTTATAATAATAATAATAATAATAATAATAATAATTTTTAAGCTATCCATTGTTCTGAACAGACACCATGACCATACTAACTTTTATAAAGAAAATATTTAATTGAGTGCTAGCATACAGTTTTAGAAGTTGAGTCCATTAACAATATGGCAAGAAGCCTTGCAGTCTTCAGGCAGACATGGTGCTAGAGAACCTGAGAGCTATACATATTGATCCACAGCCATCCACTGTGCACCACACTATGTGGTCCTTGTAGGTAGGAAAACTGAAGCTCATGTCTACAGTGACACACTTCCTCTGAAAGGCCACAACTCCTCCAACAAGGTCAGACATACTAATAGTGACAATCCATAAATGTTTCCCCTCTGAAAACCAACCATTCCACCCCTTTAACCCTGCTTCCATGAGGTTTTTCCCCTACTTGCCCACCTACTCCTGCTCCACAGTCCTAGCATTCCCCTATGCTGGAGCATCAAACCTTCAGAAACAGAAAATACACTAACCAATTCTTTCTATAAAGCCACAGTTACACCAATATCTAAAAGACTAAAGACCCAACAAAGAAAGAGAACTACAGAACAGTTTCTCTTATGATTAATGATGCAAAAATACTCAATAAAATTTTTGCAAAGAGAATTCAAGAACACATCAAAATGATCATCCACCATGCTCAAGTAGGCTTCATCCCAGGAATGCAGGGATAGTTCAATATGTGGAAATCCATCAATGTAATCCACTATATAAGCAAACTCTAAGAAATAACCATATAATCATCTCACTGGATGCTGAAAAAGCCTTTGACAAAATATAAGACACATTCATGTTAAAAGTGTTGGGTAGATCAGAAAGTCAAGGTTCATAACTAAATATAATGAAAACAATATACAGTAAACCAATATCCAATATCATCTAAATGGATAGGAATTCAAAGTAATTCCACTAAAATCAGGGACAAGACAAGGCTGCCTACTCTCTCCCTACCTATTCAATATAGTACTTGAAGTTCTAACTAGAGCAATTAGACAACAAAAGAAGATCAAAGGGATACAAATTGGAAGGGAAGAAGTCAAGATATCACTTTTTGCAGATGCTATAATAACATACATAAGTGACCCCAAAAATTCTACCAGAGAGCACCTAAACCTCAAAACATCTTCAGCAAAGTAGCTGGATAAAAAATTAACTCTAACAAATCAATAGCCTTCCTTTACTCAAAGGGTTGAGAAAGGAATTAGGGAAACAACACCCTTCACAAAAGCCACAAATAATGTGAAATATCTTGGTGCGACTCTAACCAAGTAAGTGAAAGATCTGCATGACAAGAACTTCAAATCACTGAAGAAAGAAATCATAGAAGACCTCAAAAGAGAAAGATCTCCCATGCTCATGGATTGGCAGGATTAATATAGTAAAAATGGCTATCTTTCTGAACGCAATCTACAGATTCAATGCAATTCCCATAAAAATTCCAACTCAATTCTTTATAGAGTTAGAAAGAGCAATTCTTAAATTCATTTGGAATAACAAAAAACCCAGGATAGTGATAAATATTTTCAACAATAAAAGAACTTCTGGGAGGGAATCACTATCACTGACATCAAGCTACACTGATAAAAACTGCATGGTATTGGTACAGAGACAGGCAATTAGATCAATGCAACAGCGTTGACCCAAAAATGGACCCACATACCTATGGTCATTTGACCTTGACAAAGAACCTAAAAGCATCCAATGGATAAAAGACAACATTTTCAACAAATGGTGCTGGTACAATTGACAATCAGCATGTAGCAGAATGCAAATTGATCCATTCTTATCTCTTTGTGCAAAGCTCAATTCCAAGTGGATCAAGGACCTTTGTATAAAACCAGATATGCTGAATCTAATAGAAGAAGAAGTGAGGAAGAGCCTCAAATACTTTGACCGAGGGGAAAACATTGTGAACAGAACACCAATGGCTTATGCTTTAAGATCAACAATTGACAAATGGGATCTCATAAAATTGCTTCTCTAAGGACAAGGACTCTTTCAAATGCACAAAGTGGCAACCCACAGATTAGGAAAGGATCTTTACTAACCCTATGTCTGGTAGATGGCTAAAATTCAAAATATACAAAAACTTAAGAAATTAAACTCCAGAGAACCAAACAACCCCATTAAAAATTGGGTGCAATGCTAAACAGAGAATTAACGACTGAGGTATCTTGCATGGCTGAGAAGCACTTGAGTCTCTTATTCTTCCTCCTGAAATTCTTCTTCACCTCTAGAACTGCCATGACATTTGGCCTCTTCCACATGTTATACCAATCTCTGTCTAATGTTCTTCCTCCTTGAGGTCAGTCATGTTCTAGAGCTTTTTCTCCCAATGACCTGAATTCTAGTAGGTTATTGATATCCAAACTTACTTTACTTTTCAAAACCTACTGATTCATAGTCATCATTTACACAAGGCACATAATGTTTCCCAACCCTGTCTAGGCAAAGCACGAGATAGATCAGTACACTGTGATACTTAAATTCCCCAATACAGATGGAATTATATGAAGTGGAGATGACACATCTCCCACTGTATTGCCATTCATGTATAGCTTGTCATGTTAGAAGAATGAATAGAGACTCTCACGTAAATTCAGAGAATTGCTATGGATGTGACAGAGATCTGCATTATGGTGATCTTCATGGATTATTGGTAGAGTCATTATGCCACATATGGTTTGGCATGTAAATTTGCAATTTGTATGTAAATGCCTTTTTGGTTAAAAGTGGATGGTTGAACAATATGATAATCTTCATGACTTATAAAATATTAGACACAGTCTAAGAACACCATAATAAATTAAACCATGGCTTAGAATGTGAAAAAATCCACATAAGTAAAACAACACGTTTTGAATGAAAACTGACTGGTTTTAACTTTCAAATTATATCAGTTATTTTCTAAATTCGTTTCATGTATTTATGGAATCCAAGACACAGTGTGTAAACTTGAAAATAATAATCTAATAAATAGGGATAGTAAATTAAAATAAGTGGATCAAGTACAGGTCTACTATGGTGTAAAAAGAACATATATCATCAATCCATTAATTCTCAAAACTTACATTGTCTACTTATGTTTCAAATGGATTTTTTGTTATTAATAATTTGAACAAATATTGTCTTTCGTTTTTTGACAGAACTATTCCTGCTTTGTTAAATTCAAATTTCTTTTGAAATAAATAGAGTAATATTCCTAGTGGATGCTTAGCTTCTGGTAAGGGTCATCATTATAGAGAAGGTTTCAAGTTTTATCTTTAAAATATGAAATAATTTTCCTCTGTGTTTTCGACTTGAAAATACGTGTATTGATGAAGGTATATAAGTAGTACACATGTGAGAATATTGATTCAAATGTGGTTAATGACTGTATTTCTTCACCTGCATTCAGCAGACTGAAATATGCCTTATTCCTGAGTACACATTGACATAAATATGGCTCATTAGAGGATGTTAGGAAATTTAGAAAGGCATGTGTTTATTTCATATTTTTAGAACACCCAGGTAAATGTTAGAAGATCAGTCAATTCCTTATTGTCAGGAAGGTAATCGTCACTCTTACATCTTCATTCATTCATTGAGGCAGTCATTTCCTCAAAATATATGCTTTGATTGCTGATTGGTACAAGGTAGTATAAGTTCGCACTATTCTTCATGGGCCAAAAATGCAAAAAATACATTCTGTTTTTAACAACAAAGAACTTTTAAACTCAGGAATTGTAAATAATTTCCATATTTTAGACAGAGAAGAATCCATCTATTTGTTTGATTTCATTTCATAATGATACCTCCTATCATTTAATACCTTCTGACACATTTCCTGTTCAGATGATGCATTTACTCTCGGCAGCACAAGCCTGCATTTGCATCTTTGACAGCAAAGGAGAGACTGACTAATGGAACTGATACTTGGTTTGAATAATGTAGGATGTTGTGACAATGACAGTGGCAAGGAATCTTAAATAATAATCCCTACGTGATGAAATTTGGAAAGATGCAGACAATTGTCTTACACACACATATGTTCGATTTCATTTCTTTTTTGGAATTGCAGCAGAATGCAATCCATCTTAATGACAGTTGACAAGGGAAACTAATTTCCCTTAACAGCACCTCCTAGTGACCTGCTTATTTTTATTATTTATTTATTTATTTATTTATTTATTTATTTATTTATTTATTTATTCATTCATTTATTTATGTATTCAGTCATTAGTTTTGCAATGCATAGAGCATACAGAAGCAAACCCTTCACTTACACCTTTGATTATGTAGAGGGAGAAAACTGACGGAAATGGCAAGATTAGGCACTAATTTCTGACTTGCAAAAAAAAATTCTTTAAGGAGAACCTGTTTATAACAAAGGCTTTGAAAGAAGTGATACATATTGTTAAAGTGTATGCACACAAAAGTGCTCCAAACAACTCTGTTCAGTAAGTATGGGAAGAAAAACGAGAGAATAAAATAGAGAAATGTAATGAGAGTCCCAGGGTTGTGTTGTATTAAAACATATATAAGAATATATTTTCGTTTTAATCCAAGGTGTGGGATACAGAACTGCTTTTCAGAAGCTGGCATGTGTTGCCTCTTGCTGTAGTTGCTCTAGCCAAGCTTTGCCACCTGCAGATAGTTACGGCAGTTGTGCGATGTTCGGGGTTCTGGGGATTTTTCAAACAGTATAAAATGCCAGAGCTCCCGGAGGTTGGGTTTCCGCAGTTGTTAGTCACTCATGCTATTTGTGTGTAGTCTCTTAGTAATTGTGTTCAAAGAAGAAACAAGAAGAAAGAAATTAGATTCAAGGACATCTCTCTCTCTCTCTCTCTCTCTCTCTCTCTCTC
This sequence comes from Rattus norvegicus, assembly GCF_021556685.1. NCBI lineage: Eukaryota > Metazoa > Chordata > Mammalia > Rodentia > Muridae > Rattus > Rattus norvegicus. The sequence goes on along the minus strand of NC_141539.1, from coordinate 118,149,658 downwards.
TCTCTCTCTCTCTCTCCATTATCCTTCTTTCTTTCCTATCTCATGATGGGGTGAAACCAGGGGGATAAAAGGTGGGAAGAAGGAAAACAATCAAAGAACCAAAGATCATGTATAAACAAAGAACAGCAAGAAAAAAATATATATCCCCTTGTATCTTTCCTTCTTTCATATCTAGTGATAAGGGGTGAAACCTGGGACAAAAAGGTTAGGAAAAAGAACCTACAAAGTAGCTAAAGACCAGCTACAGAGAAAAGTAAGAGGAAAGGGAGAATAAAGGAAGGAAGAAAAGACAGAGGGACTGAGGGGCATAGCCAAGAAAAGAAGAGCAGAAGATGAAGGGAAGAAAATATTCTTTTTTGTCATTAGAAGTGCAAGACACAATTAATTACTCCTACATTTATATTCAATATTAAAAATGAATAAAACAGCTAAGTGTGACAGCAGATGGTATGAGAAAAATCTGTATTATCAGTAGATATACGCTTTTCTCCTTTCTTTCTTACATGAGAATGCAATGAGTGTTGTCCATGGTGATGATATATGTGTCATCCCTCTGACATTGTCTAAAATTTAAATATTGAGATTCATTGGTTCCATAAAATCAGCACAGTCAAATATTACTCTAGAGACTACATTTTTCATGGTAGCATTATTTCGTTTCCTGTATTCATCCCCATTTATATCAATCTTCTCTCAACAAAGCATAACTAATTTTGCACTATGTCTATAAAAGGTGGTTGAACTCCTCCTTTATTCACAATGACATAGGATTGGGAATGAAATTGATAGTGTTTTAATGGAGGAAAGATAAATAATAAAAGACTTTGAAAAAGTGATTTGCTATTATTTTGATTAAGATTCAGGAAGTTGGAATCCATGTAAGTGAAAAAAAAAAAAAACACAGCTGGATTATTTAGTTGGTTTGACAATGACAAGACCCATAGAAGCAATACTTCTGAGATAATGCATATGAAGGCAGTGATTTGTAATACAATTCTAACAATACAGAAATTCATAATTATGTAAACAGAAAATACAGGGAAATACAAAAATGGTTGAGACACATTACAAGCAAGATCTTTTTGAGAGAAACCTTTTTGAATAGTGATTAAAATGCATCTGATGAGTTTTGGTCCATGAGTCACTTGAATATAGCAATTATATAACAGGAAAAAAATAACTGAGAGAACTTTAAGAGATTTATTTCAGATGAATTATGCCATAAATTTCTCATAGCTTTGATCTTCCAAGGGGAGGAGCACACTACTTCTAAATTCTAAAGTGATTGCAATATGTCCTGAGCTCTTAGGAAATCATTATTATATGATTATTCATATACTATGTGTAAAGAGATTTTTCTCCTGTGTTGTGATCATTCTCCATTCAAAGTAATGTGTGATCCCAAGGAATAACTCTTTAATAATAAATCTGCGGCCACAGATCTTTTCTTGTGCTCTTCAAGTTCACATTACTCATCCATGTCTATCTACATTTGCCACTGTGTATATTTGATGCTTGCTTCTATTGACTGTTGCACACATTTAAATTTACTACCATGTAATTTCCATAGTTCCTGTACATTATTACTTTTTGAGACGTATAACTGCTTTTTTTAATTATTATTATTATTATTATCATCATCATCATCATTAAAGGTATTTTTATTTAATCATTTTTTTACATTCCAGACTTGATACTTCTTCCTGGTCCACCCTCTGACTGTTCAACATCCCATATCCCCTCCCCTAGACCCCCAGTCTCCACGAGGAAGTCCCCACCCTCTACCCTCACCCACCAGAACTCCACACTTCCTGGGGCCTCCAGTCTCCTGAGAGTTAGGAGCATTTTGTCTGAGTCTAGACCTGGCCGTCCTCTGCTATATATGTGTTCGGGGGCCTCGTATCAACTGGTATATGCTGCCTGGTTGGTGGGTGGTCCAGTGTCTGAGAGATATAGAGAGTCCAGATTAGTTGAGACTGCTGGTCTTCTTATAGAGTCACCCTCCTCAACTTCTTCCAGGTTTTCCCTAATTCAAACACAGGGGTCAGCAGCTTTCTGTCCATTGTTTGGGTCTGAATATCTGCACCTAAATCTTTCAGCTACTTGTTGGGTCTTTTGGAGGGCCTCTTTTGTTGGGTCATGAGAGGCCCCCTTTTGTGAGCACACCATAACATCAATAATAAAGTTAAATCTTGGGGCCTCCCCTGGAGCTGGATTCCAACTTGAGTCTGTCACTGGACTTCCTTTTTCTCAGGCTCTTCTCTATGTTTATCCCTGCAGTTCTTTCAGACAGGAACAATTATGGGTCAAAGTTTTTGACGATAGTATGACAATACCATCCCTCCTTTTCATGCCCTGTCTTTGTAGTGGTGGTGGGCTTTACAAGTTCCCACTCCCAACTGTAGGGCATTTCATCTAGGGTCCCTCCCTTTGAGTCCTTAAAGTCTCTCACCTTCCAGGTCTCTGGTATATTCTAGAGGGTTCCCTAACCTTCCTCCCAAGGTCACCTGTTTCCATTCTTTCTGTTGGACCTCAGGGCTTCAGTCCTCTTCCCCCCACCAATACCTGATCGTGTTCCCCTCTTCCGCTCCCTGTTCCCTTTCCTACCCAGGCCTCTCCCTCCTTCTCCCCTCCTGTGGTTGCTTTCTTCTCCCTCCCAAGTGGGACTGAGGCATCCTCACTTGGGACCTTCAGCTTGTTGACCTTTTGAGTTCTGTATATTGTAGCCTGAGTATTCTGCACATTATTTTGATTTATATTCAGTTATTAGTGAGTACATACCATGCATGCCCTTTTGGGTCTGATGTCATGGTATTGGTACAGAGACAGACAAGTTGATCTGTGGAGTAGAATTGAAGACCCAGAAATAAAACCGCATATTTGCAGACACTTAATCTTTGACAAAGAAGCCAAAAATATACAGTGGAATAAAGAAATCATAGTCAATAAGTTGTGCTAGTCTGTCATTCTGTATGTAGAAAAATTAAAATAGATCCGTATCTGTCACCTTGCACAAAGCTCAGTTCCAAGTGAATCAAGAACCTCAACGTAAAACCAGACACATTGAATCTAGTAGAAGAGAATGTAGAAAAGAACCTTAAACTCATTGGCACATGGGGGAAATTTCCTAAACAGAACTCCAATGACTAACACTCTAAGATCAAATATTGATAAATGGAACCTCATGAAACTGGAAAGCTTCTGTAAGAAACTGCCAATAGGACAAATTGGTAACTGACAGATTGGGAAAAAATTCTTCACTATCCCCACATATGATATAGGGTTATTACCCAAAATATATAAAGAACTCAAGAAGCTAACCAAGAAAGCAAAGAACCCAGTCAAAAAAATGGGTTCTAGAACAAAACCAAAAATTCACAAAAGAGGAATCTCAAATGGCTGAGAAGTACTTAAAGAATTGTTCGAAGTCCTTAGTGATCAGGGAAACGCAAGTCAAAATGACGCTGAGATTTCACCTTACAAAAATCAGAATGACCAAGATCAAAACCTCAGGTGACAACACATGTTGGCGAGGATGTGGAAAAAGAGGAACATTTCTCCTTTGCTGGTGAGATTGCAAACTGGTACAACTCTGGAAATCAATCTGAAGGCTCTTCAGAAAATTAGAAATAGATCTACCTGAAGACCCAGCTATACCACTCTTGGGCATATATTCAAAAAGTGCCCCACCATGCCACCAGGGCATGTGTCCCATGATATTCATAGAAACCTTATTTGTGACAGCCAGTTTCCAGCTATCCAGATGTCCCACAACAGAATAATGGATGCAGAAATGTGGTTCATTTACACAATGGAATACTACTCACATATTAAGACCAAGGGTGTCACGAGTTTTACAGGCAATTGGATGGAACTAGAAAATATCCTGTACATTAAAACAAACTATATTTACCAAATATATGGTGGTATATTTTGGTTTTAACTCTTAAGAATTGAATTTTCTCCTATTTCCATGTTCTGGATCAGCAATGGATCTGTTGATTTCCTTTTAAATATGTAAATTACCATATTGTAAGTTTTACATTACTTATAATAGCTTAAGATGAGATAAATGTACATAGTCACCTACCATATAACTTATAACTAAGCTAAATATGTAAAACTGTGTATACATTTAACCTACAAATTCAGATGGTGTCCATATTGAATATTAATGCCTTTGCTCTTATTGAACTACTTTTAAATATTTGAGAAATAATAGTAATAATAATAATAGTAATAATAATAGCTCCAGAATCCTAACCCATGCTAAGCAAAAATAATAAATAATAACTGTACATGAAAAATAAGGTAAAAGGGACTAAAAAGGAGATATTACTAATCTTATTATGGTTTGATATGTATTTGGATGGTATGGTCTGTATTTGGATCCTGTCACTGAGAGAGATGAAATTTATCCCAAGTATTGAAATTTTATTTTCTTTCAAAACACTTACTCTATGCAAATAGAGCTAGGTATGGATATATTTTAGCTTAAATGTATTAAATATCTCAAAACGTTTCCTCTATCTTGGAATGCAGCCTTCACTCTGAGATGTCACAAGTGTGGGTTGCTAAGTATCTCTAGGTACTTCTCAAATAAAAGTACAAAAGTAACTGACACACAGCGTGTCGTTCACTCCACGGTGGAGTTTCTGTTAAATGAATAAATCTAGCTATAGGACACTTCGGCAGAGGGTGGTAAAACTAAACAGAATAAAACAATTCAAATATGTGCTAGAAAAGAAACAGCAACCAGATAAGAATAGCTGAAAACCAGACGAATCTGAAGTAAAATCACTGAAAATGAACACTTTGGTTCTTTAAAGAGTTACTGGGGCTGTTGCTTTCCTTCTTGATTTAATTCTAAATGGAAGTTGAGCTTTTTACATTCCTTCTCTGTCAAAAAACAAGGGGGCAAAATTTTCCAAGACACTGTGGGCCTACCCTCCTTTCACCGGGTGTTGAAACTCAGAGGGGCTCTCTGTAACTTTTTTTAACAACACAGAGTATAGCAACCCAGCAAGGAAAACACAAATCAATCAAGGCCCAGTTAACACATCTCCACCACCACAGAGCATACATAATACACCTAATAAAACTATAAAGCCATTAAAAGTGGTCAAACTGCTTACACAGACACATGAAAGGAAAAACACACCATACAGAGACACTCACTAATGGGCTCCTTTGGTGTTCTTTTTGCAGAAATTTAGTTTCTCACCCATGCTGGTTTGTCATAATTCCCTATGTAAATTGATTTTTGTCTTTTTTTTTTTTTTTTTATAAAACAGCACTGTCACTTTGGTTACCAGCTCCTACAAATTTGCCAGGATTATTATTATTATTTTTTTTTAATCTTGGCTGTTCTTTAGTTGGTTATTTAGCGCCACCTCAAAATTAAAGGTCTCTACAGAAAGATAAGGTGCAGCACCAGTTGTTCCTGTAAAAGATTCTAGAAAGAAGACAATGAGTACTTAGGAAGATTTCATTTAAAATGGAAATCTTCACCAGAAGACTGTAGAGATAATGGAGTCAATACAGTGACGCCTTAATGAAACCCAGCTAAGTGACGTTAGAGGACGAAGGATCCAAGCAAGGATTCCAGGACAAACTGGATTCAATGATGTCAAAAACGCTTGGGCCATTCTACTTGTCAGCTTTCCATAGTTTAGAAGTAGAAAACAGAAGGTCTAAAGCAGTGAGGCAGAATTCTGAAAGGTTTCCAAAGTGGGTAAAATAGTTAAAAACAAACAAACAAAACATCATTCTATGAAGTGATACTTGACAGAAATGATTTGTTTCTCAGAGGACATTTAGCACTCTGAAAACATTTCTCATCATCACAAAGGTTTGAGGGAAGGTGTGAATCTTGTAGGAAATGGCTGAGAATGCTGATAAATATCTTGTACCGATAGCCTTTTACACCAAAGAATTGTCTGCCTTTAATAGTGCTCCAGAGGCTATCCTACATCGGGCTATGTAATGACACATTTTCCCTTTAATTTTATCATTGGGGCAAAGGAAATGAGGAATTTATGGTATTAGTTTGTAAGAAGTATTCCCAATTCCATTGATGTATTCAGTCTGTTTTCTCTCGTGTATGTGACTGTGGATCCATGTACTTGGATATGTGAGAGATAATGTACGCTGTTTATGAACATAAGGCTAGCTTTAGAGTTAGGGTCTTTCCTTATGACCTTTTTAATAGTTACAAAATCTTTATTTACATATAATGAAAGAACACAATTGTTGAAGGTGACATCCCACACATAGCACAGAATACTGAAAACATATCATTCTTTTTAAATGACATTTTAAATAATTCACCCTATGCTACATATCTGTAACAAAATCGTAAGTTACTGTGACATAATTTCAGGTTTGCAGCAATGATTTTTGTCTAGAACAAGATATACTATGCTGTCCATGATGGTGCGGACCTGTAATCCCAGCACTAGGGAAGCAGAAGCAGGTGGGTGAACGCCTATGAATCCAAGGACAGATTGATCTATATAGAAATTTGAGTTCAGCCAAGATTACACACTGAGACATTCTCTCAAACACGCAAGCCAAGAAAACAAAATAGAAATTATGTAATTCTTCACAGAGATCTTCTTTACAGAGATTTATCAAGCATTTGTATTATGTCCAAATTATGGTGTAGATGTGTGTGATTTTGTGCTATTTTTCTGAGTTATATTCAATTATACTTTTTCATTCTTAAGAAAACAATGTAAATATTTCTGTTGTGAAACATTCTACACTTTTATTGATTATTTTACTTAGGAACATTTCAAATGTTGTCCTCTTTCCTGATTTCCCCTCCACCCTTCCCCTCCCCCTGCTTTTATCAAAAGTGCTAATTCTACCTCCCCTAGCCCCACACTCCCACCTCAGCACCCTAGCATTCTCCTATGCTAGGTCATCAAGCCTCCACATGACCAAGGCGTCTCTCCCATTGATGCCAGATGAGGCCATCCTCTGCTACATATGCAGCTGGAGCCATGGGTCTCTTCATATGTATACTCTTCTGTTGGTGGTTTAATCCCTGGGAGTCCTTTGAGGGGTGGGTCTGGGGTGTTGCAAACCTGTTCAGCTAGTTCAGTCCTTCCCCAACCCCTCCACTGGGGTCCCCATACTCAGTCTGGTAACTGTGAGCATCTGCATTTGTATTCATGAGGTTCCACAGAGCCTCTCAGGGGACTTCTATACCAGGAGTCAGCAAGTGCATCTTGGGGAGTGACTAACCTCTAAATGAGGTCACCACAGGTTCTCTCTCCCCTTCATTGGGTATTTTAGCTGATGTCATCTTCGATGGGTTCTGAAAGCCTCTTGCTTTCCTGGCATCTGGGACTTTGTAATGGCTACCGCCAGTTTCCCATTCCCCACTGCTACACACCTCCATTCAATTTCCTGACCCTCTGTACTTTTTCCCCTGGTAATTGATCCCTTCTTATCTTCTGGAACAAAGCTCAAGTCCAAGTGAATCAAGAACCTCCACATAAAATCAGATACACTGAATCTATTAGAAGAGAAAGTGGAAAAGAGCCTTGAACACATCGGCACAAGGGAAAATTTCATGAACCAATAGCTCAGGCTCTAAGGTCAACCCTAGACAAATGGAATCTCATAAAACTGAAAAACTTCTGTAAGGCAAAGGACACTGTCAACAAGACATAACAGCAATTTACTTTTTTTATTATGATGTACTAATTACTAAAAGTCTCTCATTTCTTTGCTTTCATGCGATTATATTTCCATGTTCTCCTTTTCCGACTTAGGTGCTAAATGTACTCCAACTAAAAAGAAGGGGAGAGGAGAGAAGAAAACCCAGCAAAGATAGAGAAAGTGAAGTCAAGTGCACAGAAAATGTTATATTTTCTCTTAATTTCCGTGTACCCAAAGATCCAATTGAGCTTAAAAGAAAAATGTCACAAAGAATATTAGATCTCAAAACCTGTAAACTGAGAGTTAGATGTTCAGAAAGTGCGTTGACTGCTTCTTCAAAGGAAAAGTCTGAAAAAGTGACCACATATCCAGATCGTTCTCTTAGAATGTGAAGGCAAACTGACTTTGAAAACACAACTGAGGTCATATCCTCAATTCTTTAGTATGTAGCGCTTCCATTAACCTTCCTTAGTTCAAAAACTGAAATGCTGCAAAGTTATCCAGTGTCATGTTTTAGAAAGGGATTTTTAAAATAGCACAGCCAATGTTCCAGAAAACTCAAAGTCCATCTCAGAAAACCTAGGTAAGATTTGAAGAATGGAAAAACACTTGCTTCACACAAAACAACTCAATCCACACCTGTCTACTAAGAAGCCTGTCTAATCACATCATGGCCTGTACATCTCAAATGTCTGAAATATCTGCAAAAGGAAGTTCTCTATTCTCTTTCACCTGTAGAATACTGACATAGTGGGGTACACATAGTAGAAAGAGAAGGAATGAGACTTAGTTGATGACTCATGATGACTTTGCTTCTAAGCAATGATTTGTTTTACTTTTTAAAAGTATTTTTCCCCACCACTTCAGGATTATAACATAGATTAGCTTACAAGACTAGGATGATAGATTCTGCACCCAGCGATTGTTACTTGTTGATTCTAAACTATGGAGAAAAGGGTATTTTTTCTATTTTATTTTAAAATTTGCAGTATAAAAGCCTTGTTTTCTCCTCTTTCCTCAAGCCAATCCTTCCATATACCCCACCTTGCTCTCTTTCAAGTTATAAACTTTTTTCATTAGTTGTTATTATTTATACACAAATACACATACATAGAGCTAAATATAACTGTCTCATTCTGTATCATGCTACTTGAAGATACACTTTCAGGGCTGTCCATTTTGGTATTTGATGACCAATAGTTGTGTTCTTCCCTTAGGAAGAATACTTTTTTCCACTCACTACTCCTTTGTCTTACGTCTTATTGTGTTAAGGCCTGTTGGCCTCTCTTCTGTCCAATTTCAAAGTGAATTTTAGGAGAAGAGAGTTAAAGGAGTGGATGAAAATATCAGGGGAATAAACTCTTTATCTTCATCTGTCTTTGAAACTATTTGGACACATAGCCCATTACCATGCAGTTCTAATTTTCTGTCAGTAACTCAGTATGTCATCTGATAGTGATACCTTAAAATACATCTAATTAAAGCTCTATAATCATTATCGGTTTCACAATATCCATATAGATGACTGTTCATAACAAACATTCTGCCTGAAATTCCATCTGCTAAATGGATCGAGGGAAACTGGTGTTTCTCCACATGAGAAACTTGCTAGCCTATTCATTTCCCAGTGATCACGACACTGTCTGTTTAGTTGACATGCTAGTGCCAATAGCACGTGGAATATGTTTATCTTCAATAATACTCCATTATAATAAATTAGAAATTACTTGTTCTGTTAGTCAAGGTTTGATTCTCTTTACCATATGCTTTGTTTCATTGCTAAGGTCAACCTCTTATGCTTGTCGAGGTTCGTGGTCCTGCAGTAGATATCTTGTTCTAGCTTTATTTTATACAAAAAGTACACAGAACTCTAAACTTGAGGTAGTTTAAGGACATCACTGTGTTCCAAGAGAGGGCAAACAAGGACAGTGCATGAGGTGACTCTTAATTTTCCCTCTAGATTAGTCATAACTTCACTTTGTAGTTCTTCTACTTACTTTCTTGCCCCCATTCTCAAAAGGTTTCAGAATGTCTCCCAGTTATAATTATAGCTCTCTCATAAGAAATCCTGCTTGAAATTGACTCACCCAAATAGATTAATCATGCTCTTTCCTTCACAAAAGAAAGGACAAAAAATATTTGATACAATCAGACAAAGCTCTGGAACTTTCCTGTTTCTTTTCTCATTTTCAAAATCAAAAATATTATTCTTAATTGTCACTCCTTTTGTCTTTCTTCTTCTGAAGTTTCACATTTCATAAAATTCTCTTCTATACCTGGAAAAAGTAGCATCCACTAAAAATTGAAACCATCTTTAAATGTCTTATAAAAATGCAAGCAAAGCATCTGATAAGTCTGATAGATTAGGCAGCCTTTACCACAGATCACCATGGCAGCTCATTATGGGAAGAACAATCCCGTAAATGGGAGTAGTAATTGATCTCTGTTGATTTACTTACTCCAAACACACAGGTATGATAGATTGTGTCACATGACTTTCTACTCTACTAGAAAGTAAAAATAAAAATATGAGGGAAGGTCACATGGAAAGGAATAGTAGAATTACTACAGAATAAAGCTGTGGTCACAAATTTATACACTAAACAAATTTTGTTGTCATTTACAAAACTCAAAAAATGGCAGAGCTTGCTAACCAATCAAAGGGTTGTTAATGCTTGTAGATTTCAAAAGCATAACCATTTTAATGTGTAGAGTAAAATAGATATTTAGTCATATAAAAATAACATAGGATGCTCACTAAACACAAAAGTGCATTTAATAATCAGAACTCAATGAAATCATTTACTCAGGATAACCAGGCAGTCCTAGAACCCCATAAAACTCCCTGGACAGTATATAAGCAGAGTCCTAGAACATTGCTGTGCTCTGCACATCTGGAGAGAAGCCAATTTGATATCCCTTTATCTGTGTGGCTTTCTGTAATAACTCCAGTGATATTAGTGGATAGGTCGAGTGTTCTTAGCCAAGGGGTTATTTTAAAGGACATTATTTTCAAAAGTCTCCACTTACAGCTTTTTATTATACTAACTATGCATATCTGCCTAATGATCTTTATTATTTTATTTACATTCCAGCTGTTGCCCTCCTGCACCCCCTCCCAGAGTTCCTCATCCCATTCCCCATCCCCCTTTCCTCCAAGAGGGTACATCACTCCGCATCCCCAGACATTCTCCTTCCTTGGGGCTTCAAGTTTCTTGAGGGTTAGGCACATCTCCTCCCACTGAGGCCAGACCAGGCAGTCTTCTATTTATGTGCTATGGGCCTGGGACCAGCCCATGTATGCTGCCTGGTTGGTGGGTTAGTCTCAGGGAGGTCCCAGGAGTCAGGGTTAGTTGAGACTGCTAGTCTTTCTATGGGGTTGTTCCCTCCTTCATCTTCTTCAATCCTTCCCCTAATTCCTCCATAGGGGTCCCCAACTTTAGTCTAATAGTTGCATGTAAATACTACCTCTGTCTCAGTCAGCAGCGATTAGGGCCTCTCAGAGAACACCCATGACAGGCTCCTGTCTGGCAACACAATATGGCAACAGTTCCTTGGAAGTGTTGGAGGTGGGGGGTGGGGCTGGAAAGTTCTTATCTCATTTATTTTAAAATTATTTCTTTATTTACTTACTTATTCCTTTTACATCCTTCTTGTGCCTATCTCCAGGTCACTTCCTCCCAGAAATTATTTTCCCCATTTCTGATTCCCTTCTCCTCTGATCAGGTTGGGGCCCACTTGGGTATCCACCAACCCTGGCACTTACAGAAAGAAACACTTATCTACCTTCTTGCTTGAAGCATCTATGTATAAACATAACACTTTCTATATTTGACTGTATGTAGTAGAAAATCTACTACTATTTTGACTACTATATATGTGAAATCTCTCTATTTTCTATTAAACAAATATTTAAACACAATGAAAGTTTAATGAAACCTATGAAGATTTTTCCAAAAAAGAAACAAAGGCCTTGAAAAGATGATTTCAAAATTGCTTTGCCATCTTCTGAAATAAAACTTACCAACTCATGTTGGTGAATGTTTGAGTGCTTTAGAAAAAATCCTATTTAATAATGTTTCTCCTATAGCCCCTTCGGCTGAGAATCAATTGTAATACAGAGTGTGACCTGTGGATGTTTTTCTTATTTATGATGGCGGGAGTGAAAGCCGGAGGAGTAAGGGCCAAGTCCTCTGTGTTAAAACCTCTACCTTCATTATTCTTATTATTGTCTGGAACAAAGCAAGGTTCTGCCTCCAGCCACAAGAAATTCGAGATCCTGAGTCCAGGAAAGAAAGTATGGAATCCAGCTTCCTCTCTCTGGCTAGCTTTCTGTAATAGCTTATACCAATAGTCATGGATGAGTCAAGTGCTCTTAGCCAGACAGTTATTTTGAAGGACATACATCCAAAAGTAAATGCATACAATTTGAGCATAAGTACCTGTTTATAAAAGCATATCACATACCTAGACTTTTTCAAATAAATATATATCTTATATCTATCTCTTCTTTTAAATACTGTTTGCTAAGTCCATGAGGACTTCCCTTAAGTTTGAATGAAATGGCAGCAACGTTACAAGGCAAAAGAGTGCACACGTTTCTTCAACTAGTACAGCCATTTGGAACTTCAATAATCATAACGAGCTAGAGGATCACCTTGACTTCTGGCCTGTTGCTTATTTTTCTTTGCTCATACAAACCTTTCCCTGGAGATTTGTTGTGACTTTCAGAAAGCATGTGGTGTTATAGATAGGCTGTTCCTGGAGAGGAAATAGCAGGTTGTGTGTTTCTCCTGCCTGTTTTCTTTCTGGCAGGCTAATTCAGTGAAGAACTGTGTGCCCTCCACTACATGCAGACACCTCCCTTCCCTGATCTATACCTGTCCTTTCACTGTAACTGATAGCTGTTTGCTTTTTTTCCAAAGCTAATTGTTAAAAACTCCAAGGAGGTTGCTTCAAAATTACAATCGTTATGGTATCATTAAGAGACGACAATCTAGTAGGTTTGTAAAAGTTAAAAGTTACAGTTTTAATCTATAATATGAGCCAAGTACCTAAATTGTTAATATCTAGCAACTACATAATAAGTCACCCCACCCCAATTTCTGTTCTTATTAAATTGCAACATATCATGCTAATTGTTAAATGCATGAGCACATCCTAGCCAGTGGAATAGTTTGCAAAGAACAAGGGAGGAATTGATTTTCACTATAGATTGATATGTTATATCCCCCATTTTAAGAGTGTGAAAAGTGAAACTAACCGAAGTAAAATAACTTTCTGGATGCTGTACCCAAAGGGGAGCAGGAGAATCCCACTCCTAACCTGTAAAGTTGAACAGTAAGACACCTGTCATTTCAATTACACTCTCTGAAGACTTTGCCTCCTGACACAAAGTGTCACTCCCATTCCTGGGACCCAAATGCGGGATTTTACACTCCCATCCCTGCCTAAGATCAGAAGAGTGGGTGGATCAGAAGAGACTCGTGCATCAATTCCACATCTTACATGCCAGCCCAGCCCCTATTGCCTGTCACTCTCCATGAGGTAGAAAGCCAGGCCAAATTAAATCCTGCTGTCAGGACCGCCAGATTTGTGGCAAGCAGAGATGCTCTTTCCTCCTGATGTGAAAGCCCTGATTGAAAAGACAAAAAGAATTTAATCAGTCACTGCCGTGCTGCAGCTCTGGTAACTCCAAAGGGCTCGACTTGCTTTGCCGCACCTCCCAAGTCCCTTTTCTCTCCAGTGCCAGTTGTGCATCGCTCTGCTTGGGATGAGCCCTCCCGGCTAAGTTTCACTAATTGGATTATTCACACACTGTGTGAGCAGCTCCTGAAAGTCAGCAGTTTATGGAGCCCAGCAAAGAGGCAGGTGCTGGAGCAGAAAGGGCGCTCTTTTCCAGATTTGGCCCGGGGTCCTCAGGATGCTGTAAAGTTTGAAGATCTGAAGCCGAAGTGTCTGCGCAACCGGCAGGTGATAAAGAAGGGCAGTTCAGTCTGCCAATCACTCAGGCACAGGGACAGGTAGCTGGGCAGGATAGCCTGTATTGTTTAGGAATTTGTGAAACTTTTCCGCCCAAATCTCTTTGAATACCCAGTGAGATTAAGGTCGAGAGATTATGGCAATGCTATACCCTAGGCGAAGTAAGCTCTTTTAGTAGGCCATACTCAGACAGGAGTGTTCTGATGTCAGTGTCCTTGCTAAAATCCAAGGATATATCGGTCCCCAGCTCCGAAAAAAAGAACCAAAAAAAAAAAAAAAATCCAAGGATATAAAGAACAATTTGTCACAAGTCATTAACCAGCTCTGTTGCTGAACTAAAAAAAAAAAAAAAAAAAAAAAAAAGGTAGGGGCTGTTCATCTGTAATTTCTCTGTACTGAGACAAAATGAAAATATTTCAAAAATAGTTGACTGTTTTAAGCTCCTAGCTTCACACAGCATGCTTTTCTTCTGGATGTTACCATGGGAATACAACAGAAGCTCAGAAGGACTGAGGTTTAGGTCTCTAGGTACTGCAAGATACATAGCACCTTCTAAATAGATTTTCAAGAGGCACCACCAAAGGTCAATGGTAGACCACTTGCTTCTTTATAAGGGCATTTGTTTTAAACTCCAGCATCGCAAGAAAAAATAGAAAAGATAATGAAATAAATAAATTTTCTTTGCTTTCTACAGTTGTCAATCTTGGTATTAGATGCCCCAATCCCATTTCACAAGCCCTTTCTCGACTTTCACAAGGCTTTCTTCCTCTGTGTTTACGCTTCCTCCGTCTGACTTTAGACCTCTCTCTCCACACAAGGCCAGTGGACACTGGGTCAGGGTGCACTATGATCAAGGATGACATCCGTTTAGCTTGTGGATTTCTTCAGAGACTTTACTAACAAATAATATTCTTGGATACTGGGGTTAGGAATTTAACATATGTGTTTGAGGAACACACTTGAACCTATGTGAGCCAATATAATTCTTACCATTTTAAATATGATTCTATAGGGGCATTATTGACAAATGAATCTATCCCAGGCAATAATGATTGCCCTGCCTTCCAACTGTGCGTATACTTTACCTTGTAATTCAAAGCTTGACTTCCTCTATTATAATAATTAATTGTACATTAATTTCATGCAATTCGTTTTAATTTTATTAATATTTACATTCATTTATCTAATGTCTTTTTTTCTCTCTTTCCTCGAATTCAGTTTGAAACACTTGCAAGGAAACAGCCCACAACTGTTCAATAAATAAATATCTGCTGATTAAATGGTAAATAATATTTGTGAAGTACTCAAAATTAGGAGATGATTTAAAACCATCTGAAATACCACTGTTTCTGAGAAAATATGAGTAAGTTACTTATTGATTTCTTTACCTTTTATGGAATTGTTCCTTTCGTTCTATAATTATTCTAACAATATATTGTGTGTCATCCATTCGTAGCATTTTTTGTAACACTTTTTTATTATTTGGGAATTTTTCATGATGTAACCCATTCACACTCACTTCACAATCCTCCCAAGTCCATTCCAAAATCCAAGTAACCTCTTACCCCTCCAAATAAAAGAGTAGGAAAAAATACACTAAGTCTAATTTGTTCCCCTTAAATTCACTGGGTCTTGGTTAAATCCTTTGTCCAACCCCTTAAAAAAGGGGTCCTTCCCCATCCCTCCCTCTGCCAGAAGCCATCAACTGTGGACAACTACACTTTGGCATCCTTATCCCAAGTTTTATGAGTTATTGTCAATGGTTTCCTGTCTAGACTATTTCTTTGTGGTGGGTGTTATCAGTGTCATCAGAGAAGCAGTTGATGTCTTTCCTTCACTTTGTTTCTGTTGACTGATAACAGAAGCAAAAGAAGCTTCCTTGTCATTTACCAAAATCAGCAACATGAATCATGACTTCCAAGGGTTTCTGGCAACAGCATTGATCAGAGGCATCACACGGCCTCTTAGGTTATCAGAGACCACAGATGTCAGTATGGCCTCTGGTGGTGTAGACCATAGACATCAACATGGTCCTTGGCTCTTGACATGTAGCACTTTTAAATGTTAGTCCTCAGAAGTTCTCTAGTAAGTGATGAAATATTCATATGATCTGAAGAGACATTAGAGTGTTAACAATTCCCCATGTGTTACATTAAATTCAGGAAGACAAAAGCTTTCAAGATGAACCTTCCTCTCTTAAGCATGTATACCTGTTGATAATAGCAAATAGAGTGAAGCTGAACTCTAGAGCAAATGTAACCATCATGTAGGAATCATGTGTTTATTTCTTCAGCAGATGGCAGATTCTTAATATATTAATAACAAGTTTCACCACGTCTCAGGACCTCTCTGTAGGAGCAAGGTTGAAACATTGAAGAATCAATGATGGGAAAACCATACCTTGAAAACTGATTAGGTATGCATGTGAAGTGTCCCATATTTACACCTAACCCTCATGAAATTAACTAGCAAGGACATCTGGGACCACAGGAGCGCTTCATCTCTCCCTTTTTGAGTATGGCCACATTTAATAACCCTTTCTCTGATTGTCATGGTTATTTATCTCAAAAAAAACTTACTGGAGTAGTTAACCAAGGGCTGTTGAACAAACCTTTTACTCTAAAATCTCCAGTAAAGCTCACAGCTTGATTTCTCACCAAAACTATGGAAGGGACTTTTACTCCTCATGAAATTGTAAAACTCCATACATCCTGGATTTTATTTGACTCCAGAGAAACCAGGAAAAGGCAACCTCAAGTGTAAAGTATAAGAGAAGAATGTCTTGCAATTTTATCTTCCTAGTGTTTCAGCATTAAATGGATTGATTATAACACATTAACTGGATTTGGGAACATGTTTAGATATAACTCAGAGATAAGTTGCAGAGAATCTTCCTAACTACTTTGCAGAAAGTAATTCAGAGACTACAGCCTGCATTATTTCCTTTTTTATCTTAGTCTCATTAATTTTTGTTAATCCTTTGAGTGTTTTTTATATATTTTGATCATAATCAGTTTTCACCTCTTCCCCTATAAACCCATTCTTTCCTATCCACTGAAGTTTGTGTCAAATCTATATCTCTATTTATCTTTTATCTGTCTTCTATTTTTCTCTATCTCTATCTCTATTATCTATCTATCTATCTATCTATATATATATATGTGTATATATATATATACATATACATATATATATATATATATATATATATATATATATATATGAAAATTTGATCAGCCCAAAATTCTTTTCTGTGTCTTCCTCAAGTAGAGAATAGTCAAGTGACCAGGAGAAACACTTTCCAATAAACCGCCTCCTCATCTCCTTGCAGCTAATATTTGGCAATGGTTACCCAGATTAGGTTGAGAATATATGTCCAATTCCTTTCTCCTTGCTGGGGTCTTGTCTGATTTCGGCTTGCACAGGTTTTGTATATGCTCACCACTGTTGTGAGTTGAGGTGTGCATCTGACTTGCTGTGTCCAGATGATGTTTCCTTGCAGTGTTCAGCACCTCAGGGTCTCATGAGTTTGTTTACTTTGCATGTTTGTACTTTAATCATACTCTATTAGCAGCTCCAGTGTGAAATAGATTCCATATTGAGGGCTGCACTATGGTTCTTGATCCTGCTCTACCAATTTCTGATTTGTGATTTGGAGCAAAAGACAATGCAACATTTCTCTGAAGATTTAGCCATTGCGTTCACAAAAAAACATACTTTGCTTCCTATGAGTCTTTAATTCCTAGCAACAAAGAATATGGTAGATTAAGGTTTTCATGAAAAAAGTCACCATGAACTTTAAAGTCACCATGACCTTTAAACTGACTATGAACTTTAAACTCACTATGAAGGTTAACTGTAGAGAAATTAAGCAGGTTTGGATTCTAATTGCAAAAATGTATCTCTTATTGAAAAATAAATAAACAAAACCTTTAAAATATTTGACTCATTGTGCTTAGACACAAAAATTGGATACTAAAAATATTTACTGATTCTTGATAAATACTTACTGATTCTTGTAAGGGCAACAATGAATCAATTACTACAATTTATTTCAATGTTAGAAGCAGGCATATAAACAGTGCCACATGCAAGGCTGGGTTTCAGCTCCCACCTGCTGCCTCTCATTGTAGTATCTTTCTGTTCAATAAGTTTTGTCATAGGTAAAGTCATGCAGGTAATGATAAGCTCAAATAGAACAAATGTTATTCATTTGATTCATTCATTTTGTAAATTAATATTGTAGATAAAGTTGAATCAAAAATAAAAGTATTAAAATTAGTAGGGCAGATTTGGCAGCAAAATAACTTGTAACTACACATCTATGCTAACCATAGAATCAGCTGACAAAATAGACCGATGACTAAGGTCAATGGAACAAATGTTCATTTTTTTCATTAACTCTGGACTCTGCCTCTTTGTCATAGTGCGTGAATTTTCTCATTGCTGAATCACACACATGACAAGAAGAATGTAAGTGAACAGGGGTTGACTTGAGCACATTTTGAGATACTATGGTACATCACAGTGGAAGTTTCATGAAAGGTAAAGCCATTAATTCCATGCTGATGTGCAAATTTCCTCTGTAGTCAGGGGGCAAACAGTCCTAATATTACATAGGACCAAACTGTACTCCATAGTACACACCTGCATGACTTCTTCTAGATGGATTCCGTCTCCTAAGTTTTCACAACCTTTCAAAACAGTTCCACAAATTAAAGACCAACATTCACCATATAAGCCTATATGAATACAATTACAACTATAACACCAGAAAAAATAAAAGCTTAAACAAAATTGAAGCAAAAACTAAAACAACACATGCACATGCACATATATTAACCTAAAAGGTAAATTTGTTTGATCACTTATTTCCTTCAGCTATGAGCTAGTTCTCCATCTTTATTTATGAAGGATTTATAACAAATTATTCAACTGTGGTATAAAAATCTCTTATTCATTCATTCTGTTTTGTGTTCAGCTAATATTTTGCTACATACAATCTAACATACCCAGGAAGAGTCCAAGATATAGAGTTGGTATTATCTGAATTATAATAATACACAGACTTGATTATTGGAACAAAGGATTTGATAATATAAACAGTTTAAAATGAGATGACTTATTTGTTTTAGGTAAAAGTACATAAACTTCCTGTATCATTACCTTGTTCTTCTCTTACATAATGGTATGCAATTTCTCTTAGTGACTAAATTATTTTTCTATATCTGTTTTAAACCCAGTTCTAAGTTTATAAGTTTTACAAGTTGACCAGGGCAAGTTATAAAATAAAACTTGTAATTTGGAGCTTCCATTTCTGGAGTATTAGCATCCATGACTATCCTGACAAGAAACATACATCCTTGCAGTTAGGCATGGTACTAGAGCAGTAGTCAAGCACTTTGTGTCTTGAGACACAACTATGAAGCAGAGAGAGAGAGGGGGCACCCGAAAATGTATCAAGTCTCTGCAAACCTGAACATATGTCCCTTTCACATAACTCACCTCAAAGGACCACACCTACTCATTCAAAACAGTTCTTCCAAGTAGGGACCAAATATTCTAACACATGAGCCTGTGGGAGATGTTCGTATTCAAACCACCAATGTGATAATAAGTGTGTTTAGAAATGACAGAATACAAACTGGGAAGTTGACAGTTGCATACACAGTCATGTCAGATCATGGCTTATGCACCAGAGTCGAAGCTTACACTTACACCTGCAATTTTACAGTTCTCCCTTTCCAAACGTAAGCATAAGCCAACATATACAGGAAAAATACGTTGTTCATAATTATGTTCACCATGCTTTAAATTTGTTAGGAAATAAGAAAGACTTAATCAATTTGATGTGATAAGCACAATTAGCTGTCTTAGAGACTTGTATCTCATCCCAGATAGTTAAGATATTACTGATAGCCACATATTTCATAGATAGGCACCTGCGAATCCAAGATCAAATACCATGCAAAAATGTTGTGTTGCCCAATTATTTATTCTAATGTCCACTACCATTTGAAACATGTTTAGTTCCCTCAAAAAGTATTTAGAAAGAACTTGCCGATTTTATGACATTAGTCTTTTAATTATATACTTAAGAACTAGTTGTAAAATTTAGGTCATAATGATCAAAATGTTGAGAATGTTGTTTTATTATGCTCAGTGTTTGTATGTAAGGCTGCATGTTGTCATGTTTCCTCTCATATAGATTAGGTCTCCGTCACATCACATTTGAGTAGTTTGAAACCATAAACACAATTTTAATAAAGATGTGCATACCCTGCGTATACTGAGTATATAGAAAGCAAATTCTTCCAAGTCGTAGGCTGATTTTTAAAGGCAAGAGGCCATTGACAAAGTTACCTCTTCCTCTGATGAAGCTAGTAACACAAATTCTCTTCACTACCACAGAGCCTCAGGCTGTGGTTTAAGGTACCAGTGTTTGAGGGAAGTTTATTGATATAAAAAAAGAAAACACAAGACCACATTCTTATGCTACCCAACTGTTAAATAATTTTTGAAGGAGTCAACCTGGAAACTGGATATCACTAGGATATAGTAGGCTGTTATAGTGGGCTATCAAAAGAAAAGTTTCTTCATTTGGTTGTAGAAAGCAGAACCTATCTGTGACACTTTATGTGGGGAAGAGATAAGTCTATTTTGTTCTGTGGTAAAGTTCAATGATGTGTAAATAGAAGTTTTATTAAAGTGTTTTCAAACAAAAAGTAAAAATAGTTAAGACCATGTTCATTTAATTTTATGGAAATAATTACCCAATTTGCTCCTATAAACTAGCATTAACCACGATGATCAAAATAATCAAGTATCTTAACTTCAGGAATTGTGACATTTTGTTTCATATTTTAACCAGTCTCTCTCTCTCTCTCTCTCTCTCTCTCTCTCTCTCTCTCTCTCTCTCTCTCTCTCTCGTTCTCTCCCTCCCACCCTCCCTTCCTCCCTCCCTCTCTCCATGTATGTGTGTGTGTGTGTGTGTGTGTGTGTGTGTGCGCGCACACACACGTTCTACTTAATATTCCTTATGCATTCAATGACACTTAAACTTTGCATTATTATAATGGAAAACTTTTGACCCATTTCCAGCTAATAAAATATGCTTTTTCCTTTCTCAGTTTCATGCATCCTTATTTGCAAAGTAAAACCAAAACAATACTCATCAATGTAGGAAACACATGTCTTCAGTGGAATGGTCCCTCTTGTCTCATATACATCCTTATTTGACCAGGATTTAAGAAAGGGCACAGTTTACATTGTTCATTCAGAAAATAGGACTATGTCTAGCCATGTGAGTGAAGTGAAGATATTTTCTGTATCGAGATAAATAATTTTTACAAAAACTCTTATCCAAATTTCAGCTGAATCTAGTAACCATCATAAAATGAGCAGTGAGATGCACCAATTACAACTAGAGTTTTTATTTTGACCAAACTTGTAATGTTTTTGACATAGAATCCAATGATTGAAGTCACTGAGTATTTTTTCTTTGGAGTAGATCATACATGCCTTTAAAAGGATTGATAGACTCTCTGAGAATGACAGCTATCTATTCTGGCTACCTTACTTACCTAGAGTTTATGTAGTCTGTCACAAAAATGACATTTTCAAGAGACTCCTAAAAGCCTCTCTGGATTAGAAAACATGGAGTGCTTACTACTCCATGACTGAAATGGTGTTTTCATGTTTTCCCTCTTTTTCTCTCTCTGATGTGATCATCATTCTCTTGTTTTTTCTTTTAACAAACTATGTTGAGTAGCCTGGATTCATTAAGCCCTGCTTTAGAAGCAAAAGAAACAGTCAAAATACTAATAAGGACTAGATAAAGAAGAGAACGTGTGCCTTGATTGGGAAATGTGAAAGTTCAGTGGTTGAAAGACCTTTAGAGGAGGTCATCTGTGAAGACTCCTAAGCAGAGTTCTGGATGACAGCACCCACAATTCTTTTTCATTCCAAATTTATATCTTTAATTTTTTAATTTTTAAATTTATTTATTTTTATTCTTTAATCCTTTTTCTTTCAGTCCAGACTTCATCCTTCTCCCCATTTGCCCCTCGACTGCTCCCCATCCCATACCTCCTCCCTCCTAGGAATAAGACGTGAAAAATGAAAATACAATTCTGTATTAACCACAGTTATGTAGTTTGGCCATTTTCCTCATGATTACCAGAGGGATTCATGTTCTTGATGCAATTGCATTGTGTACAATTTTAAAGGTATATTTTTGGAATTATATAATGAACTATCCAACAGGTAAAATTGACAGTACACTAAGAATTTTGTGTAAATAACTTTCTACATGTATACATAGAAATATCATAGATAAATATAGTTATATCCTACTATTGTCCTGCAAATATTATCCTATAAAACAATATTACACAATTAATTTGTACTTTTTCATTAAAGTAAATTTACCTGATGATCTGAAAACCTTAAACAGACATCGTGACCTACCACTGAGTTCAAGGCTATTTCCCACTTCCTCTTCTTATTGACTTAGTGTATCTGGTTTTATGTTGAGATATTTAATCCACTTGAACTTGAGATGGTTCAGGGTGACACGTATGGATCTATTTTCCTTGATCTACATGTAGACCTCTAGTTACATCAGCACATAGAAAAGAGTGCAGATCTCACAATATACATGTAAACATCCTATGTTATCTAAAGTTGGTCACAAACATTGCTATTTTATAAAAATAATAAATAAAATAATGAATCTTAATAGAGATTCCTATATATCTGAGTTTATGCAAGTTTTCCACCATGGTCCTATTTGTTCCTTTGATTTCTTAGAAAAAAAAGCAGTTATTTTCATAATTTTTCTTCACCTTTTTTACCTTATCATTATCTGTTAAGGCAGAAGGAAACACTATCCTGGTTTTCTTCTCTCCTAAAATGGAAAATTAGCATTTGTATACTGAAAATCTGAGAATCAAGACACTAAAAATCAAAGGGAACATTTTTCCTTTTGTTTCCTTGGAGAAAACATGACCAGGAATATGAAAATGTGTCATTTCTGAGGCTCGACTTGCTTCAGAGAGAAAAGCTTTATTTCCCAACTTTGAAATGAATAAAAATAAGCTAGGTCTTCATCTTTCACGCTTCAAAAGAAGCACTTCCCTATGAATATCATCCTACTGAACAAAGCAGACATCCTGAGCCATTTGAAACATATTGTTTGACAGGAGGCGTCACTGAACACACCAATCCCCACAAGGAAAATCATCTACACAAAAGTACTGAGTGACTTGACTCCTGTGTTCTAACTGCCACTTACTGTCTGTAGTAAATTGATCAGGCTACTAAAACTCTCTAGGGCTTACTTCCCTCCCATCATGACAATCAGGATGGTTTTTGTCCAAGAACTACAGTACAAAATAAAAAAAATGTTCAGACAAGAATGCATTATATTTTGTTTCCTATGAGAAATCCGAAGGGATTGAGCTCAGAGTTGAATCGTGGTCTGTGTTTATCTTCATCGAGGGTCCTGACTCTTCCTGAGTGTCTTTGCTCTTTACCCATGCAGAGCTGTCAAGGTCAAACTCTATGACCATAAGATACACAAAGAAGCCTTTGTATAACAGTCTTACAGACGAGCAATTGAGAATGAGTTGTATCCCTATATTAAGGAGCTTCTGATCTTCATTAGAGAATCATTGTCAGGATTCCAAAGAAGAGAAGGAATTCTCATGTGAGCCACCCTCAAGGCAGATTGGGAAACCATCTGCCATTTTCAACCATTATGCTGCAAAAGCAGATCTCCATGCAGTGTCGAGGAGAAGAACCAGTAACTACAGGTGGCAAAAATATTTGTCTGTCAATTCAATCTTTCCATCCCAGGGTGGGAGTCTAACGATAACGTGTGTTAAATTATTTACTCAAGTAAAAGTAGTGTAAAGAGCAATTGATGTCTATTAAATATTCTTTGGGTTTTTCATTTTGTCTGTTTTGTTTTTAAAGAGTGATGAAGTCTGAGATGGTTTTGTAATGATTCGAGATTCAATAGCAATGATTCTGATAGTGACTGTCTTGGACTCGAGCTTTTCGTAATAGTCTACTCTGTCAGATTTTAGCTTGTCCCAATAGTATGGAGTCTTATATCTGAACTTATCTATCCTTGTGTTACCTATTGGAACTAAAACCATTGGAACTTGGAACAACTATAATAACCTGTAAACTGTTGTGGAATGACTTATCAATGTTTATGACAGAACCATTTTCTCAATAGTTTCAATCCCCTCATCACTAAAATGGAAGGAGTTATGTAACGTTTTAAAGATTATCAGAAAAAAAAAAGCCTAAAACTGAGTATTTTAGAGAAAAGTGCAAAATTCTTCATGAAGTTTCTTGGTGGTGACTGTAGTGTGTATACATTGTCCTCATTTCATAAATAAGACCATGATCCCTGCCCTTCAACTCTGCAGATTCTACAGCTATGGCCACCTGTCTCCTATGCATAGTTCAAACCTCATTTCATATTCTGCAATTGATTTTTTCCCTAAACCTGGGGAATTTAAAGTCTACTAAAATCTGATCAATATAAAATACACATTCTAGATCTATACCTTTATGTTGTTTCTTATCTCTATTCCTTCATGGTAACTTTCTCCTCACATCTAATATTCATATTTCTTCCAATGAAACATTTTTTCCCAGTCAACCATCTGGAAAAATTGCTGAGGCCTTGTTATCCCATGACATTTCTGGGAGTATTCAGACAGCAAAACACCATGTTTCATTTTTCTAATAAATACTCGGCAAAAAAACAAGGCATCTAAAAATCTATGAGTATAACTTCCTCTAACAATTTTATCTAAGGAAAATATATCCAGCATCACAAAAGTAGAATGCTCTGTTAAAGCTCTTCTGTCATCCCCAGATGCATATACTACTGAAAATGATTTTCCATCTAAAGGGAGAATATTAAGCTTTCCAACAGCTAAGTGATGCGAACAGCATGTAGAAAGATACCAGGGAATGAACATCTGGAAGAGAGACGCATGCTCTATGAATGAGTACAGCTACTGCTTGAGTGCTTGCATAACAGAGAAGCAGAAGGAGAGAATGACCTCATGTAGAGCTCAGGCTCTATGGAAGAGGGTATCACATGCCAAACCACCTGAAAAAATAGGCTTGTGAGGCCCATCTCTATCCCCAAAATATAATATGAAAACTGCCTCAAAAAAAAAAAAGAAAGAAATCTCTGAAAAGAGATTTGAAATGATAATAAGGTGTTGCCTTCGGGGAAAATGTTGACTGCCAAGGTAAAAGGCTAATTAGGGAGAGATTTTCAGAGATTTATTCAGTCTCTCTTTAACCCCTCTCTTTTATCATTCACTGTGCTTCTATAAATGGGTCTTCTACTCTTGCTTTCTGATGCTGAAGAGGGTATACAGGACTCATGGTCTATGATGGTTTCCTATACCTGAACACATGGAAAACTATTAAAGACTCCATCAAAGCAGATATTTTCTACTGACTCAAACTTTTTGTATCATGTAAAATATACATGTAGAAATGCACAAATCACACACACACTCACACACACAAACACACATACACACACACTCACTCACACACAAACACACACATACACTTTTGCCCATGTGTGCATGCATGAAGAGACAGAAAGAAGGGAGGAAGAGAGAAAGGGAGAGAGAGAGAGAGAGAGAGAGAGACAGAGACAGAGACAGAGACAGAGACAGAGACAGAGACAGAGACAGAGAGAGGGAGGCAGGTGTTGGGAGAAGGCAACAGGAGTAACTAGGGTATCATAAGTACCACCTCTTGAAATACATTTCAAATAAAATATATATTATTTAATTGTATTTTGCTCCTTTTTCTTATTTTTGCCTTTAATAGAAATATCTTCAGTAACATCTCAGAAAAAGGTAAAACAAATTTATAGTTTGTTGAATATTTCTCCTTAATTCTCTTTAATTCTTCTTAAATATCACCATAGATTATAATAAAACTAATGAAGAAGAATAGTGTATAGAGAGCTAAACTTAAAGAATTATAAATATTAGACAAAGAAGGAGTATTGATGAATAATTAGTAAGTAGCAATGATATCTTGAGTATGTTCATATCTTCTGTTTAGAGGGGAGTTCTTGTAAGCTTGTGATTCGGGGCTGGACTCTCACTCTTAGGAAGACATATGGAATGTGAGCATTTAGAGTATGTACAGAAAGTTGTACCTTCAGTGCCTCTGGCATCTGCTGCACTACATGAATAAAGGGTGATTCTGGTTATATTAAGAAGGAGAAGAAGGACATGGCCTTACCAGACAGGGGAAGAGCATCCATATACAATGGGACATTTTACTCAAGGGAACCTCACATCACCT
The DNA here is from genome assembly GCF_021556685.1 of Rattus norvegicus. NCBI lineage: Eukaryota > Metazoa > Chordata > Mammalia > Rodentia > Muridae > Rattus > Rattus norvegicus. Next base: position 118,123,639 of record NC_141539.1, on the reverse strand, counting down.
GTCTGTCTAGATCTCAGAAGATAAAAGAATAAGAATTACAGTAGCGACAGAGTAGAAGATCGAGTCTGATTGTTAAGGTGAGATGTTTTCTACTTTCCCAACACTGTGACATAATACCCAATAGAAACAACTGAGAGAGGAGAAAGATAATTTTGCCTGAGAGTTGCAAAGAAATTTCAATACATCACAACTAGAGAAACATGTTAAATCACTTTAGCCTGGTTTGGTCCACACTTTTCTGACAGTTTGCTTGAATGAACATGAGTAGGAAATACAGAATGCAGCCTGCCGACTGAACCAGCCATTCCTACGCACCACCACCCAAACTGCCATCTCCAAAGGCTCCAAATTAGTGCATCTACCTGGAATTCAGCATTCAAAACATGAGCTTATAGGGGGCTTCTTGGATTCAAAATGTGACTAGTGCCAAGACCACATAACAAGACTTAAGTATCCTCCAAGGACAGAGCAAGCATTCTGAGTGCAGGCAGAGTAAAGAACTCACCCATTGCCTTATTGAATCTGCAGTCAGAAAGATGATTTCTTACCAAGTTTCCCTCTTTGCCACTCTGTATTCCTGCTCTCTTGCTCCCTTAAATTCAACAACTAGACACATCAGAATCTTCTTTGAATCAGACAGACAGCAGAAATAACAAAGCGTCTTTCAAGAGATGAGAGCACTAAATTCTCTGAACAAATCATTTCTTTCCAAGTCATGATGAGTTGAAGCAAAGCATAGTTTTAGAGGCTGTCTGCAGGATTCAATCAAGTAGGTGGCATGGAATAGATGAACTGAAAAGCCCAGAGCTGTGGTCATGCAGGCATGTAGGCAGAGGTTTTCCAGATTAATGGGCACAATGAACAGGGAGAGAAAAATGAAATGTGAGGTTGAGATCTGAAATCAAAATGGATTTTAATCCTTAATCTGAGTCTTGGGGAAATTGTTACTATGAAGACATGACACTGTTTTCATCTCACAGGCTTTTCTCAACCAAGGGGAAATGTCGGAACACAGAAACTGAAAGCCGAAATTTTAAAGTTCCAATTGGGTCTTATAGATCGACTCTTACCTTTTCACTTGCTTTCTGTGATGCTTGACCACTATGAGCAACTGCTGGGCAGTGACCCATTGGTTTCTGAGACATGATCCTATAGGAGTGACTACAAAATTATTGGTGTTAGCTCTTTTCCTGCTCAACACTGAGAACTCAATCAAGTAGCTAAACTCCAATTTCCCTTTGTTCCCTCAGGATTGTTAAGGATCAAAACAGGACTCTCCTCATAGTAGTGTTGGAAAGGCTAAAACTTTTATACTTGCAAGATTCTTGGAAAAGTTTCTTACTTGCACTAAATCTATAGTTCCATTGTCTATCATAACTTCATCCAAGAGTAAACTAAAGAATAACTGAAAGAAGCTGACAATGTCTCATATGCCTTTAGCAAGAAGACTTGAGCAAAAACAGAATATTGTTTTCCACAAAATATCAGAAATTTTGGAAGTTAATATTTTCCATAAATCTAATTACATCTTTGTTGGAGCATCTTTTGGGTATATGCCCAGAAGAGGTATAGCTGGGTCCTCAGATAGTACTATGTCCAATTTTCTGAGGAACCTCCAGACTGATTTCCAGAGTGGTTGTACCAGCTTGTAATCCCACCAACAAAGGAGGAGTGTTCCTCTTTCTCCACATCCTCGCCAGCAACTGTTGTCCCCTGAGTTTGTGATCTTAGACATTCTGACTCTTGTGAGGTAGAATCTCAGGAATCTTGTTTTGATTTGCATTTCCCTGATGACTAAGGATGTAAATGAAAGAATATGATTTAAATGTGCAAAAGAGTCTCCTTTACGTATAACCAGAATATGTTTTCCTTTGATAGCCTTGTGAATACCTGCCACTGACTTTGTACCCACTGACACTGCATTTTTTGGTATTTATAAATACTTTTCTCAAGTGAATTGGATCATCAATATAGCTTATAAAGCTTTCCAAATTTTATAAAGATTTATTATATTCAATTAAAACATCACTGTTTAGAAAATATATTTTATACTTGATTATCTCCCCTATCATTTACCCTCTATTAATTACAGAGGTTTATAGGAAAATTCATTAAGAAAATACAGATCAATAAATAAGTGAAACATAGGTACAATTTCTTTCTTATGATTAATTAATTAATTCATTCATTTTTACACTCCAGATTTATTCTCCTTCCTGTCCACCCTCTTATTGTTCCACATCCCATACCTCCTCCTTGCCTACCCTGTCTCCACAAGGATGTCCCTACCCTACCCACCCCACCAGACCTCTAAACTCCCTGGGGCCTCAAGTGTCTTGAGGGTTAGATGCATCTTCACTGACTGAACACAGACCGGGGAGTCCTCTGCTGTATGTGTGTTGGGGGTCTCACATCAGCTGGTGTATGCTGCCCTGATTGGTGATCCAGTGTCTGAGAGATCTCGAGGGTCCACGTTAATCGAGACTGCTGGTCCTCCCAAGGGTCACCCTCCTCTTCAGCTTCCTCCAGCTCTTATCTAATTAAGCCAGAAGGGTCAGCAGCTTCTGCTCATTGGATGGGGGCACATATCTTCACCTGACTCAGCTGCTTGTTCGGTCTTTTGAAGAGCAGTCATGATAGGTCTGTTCTTGTGAATGCTCCATAGCCTCAGTAATGGTGCCAGGCCTTGGGGCCTCCCTTTGAGCTGGAACCCACTTTGGGCCTGTAGCTGGACCTTCTTTCCCTCAGGTTCTTCTCCGTTTCCAACGCTGCATTTCTTTCAGACAGGAAGAATTATAGGTCAGATTTTGACTATGGGATAGCAACCCCATCCCTCACTTGATGTCCTGTCTTTCTGCTGGAGGTAGGCTCAATAAGTTCCCTCTCCCAATGTAGGGCATATCATCTAAGGTCCCCCATTTTAGTCCTGAGATTCTCCCACCTCCTAGGTCTCTGGTACATTCTGGAGGGTCTTCCTAATCTCCTTCCTCCCAAGGTGGCCTGTTTCCATTTTTTTCTGCTGGCCTTCAGGGCTTCAGTCCTTTTCTCCTACCCAATACCAGATCGTGTTCTATCCTGCCCCACACCTGGTCCTCTTTCTCTCCCAGACCCCTCCCTCCCTCCCCATTGTGGTCGCTTTCTTCTCCCTCCCAAGAGGGACTGAAGTGTCTTCATTTGAGCATTTCAGCTTGTTGACCTTTTCCTTAGTTCTGTATTCTGTACTTGTTTGTTTGTTTTTTCTCTAATATTGCACTATTCCACTTATTAGTGAGAAGATACTGTGTTTGAGTAAATATGACTACAATTCTCTCCCAAGTGACACAAATATTCATACTCAAATCGCGCAATTTACTATGATGTTTTACAGTGAGAGTGGATATTTTTCCTTAAAGTGTTAAGTAACGGGCAGGGTTGGACATTTTTTTATATCTATAATGGACTCTAACAAAGAGTTACAATCATTCCTTTCTAGATTTCCTATTGATTATATTCATGCCTCTCTGAGCCTGCAAATGTTTGTATTTATAAAAGTATTCATTGTGTTCCTGAGCACGTACTATTGAATTTTAAGTTTTTGTTTGGATTATAAGATTAAACAGTAAAAACAAAAAAAGAATGTATTCAACATTGCCATGGTTCATGTCTTGTGATCCAAATAACACATTATTATCAGGTTAATACACTTAGTTTATGAAAATGTGATCTCCCTATGTTAAAGTACTTTGCTCCATCCAGTCATTGCCTTTTTCCTTGGCTTGTATTTTTCTCTGTACAAAATAGACATGAGTCTTGATATTTGAGCAGAACCGTTTTTATTTTCTTTTAATAGATGAACTGAACCAATTGGCATTACTTGATAAAACAAACATATTTAAGCTCAGATCTTTCATAATGTCTGATTATTGCTTGTACTGTATAATTGTCTCTGCATAGTATGTGTTGTTTGCCTTTTAAACTTGTTATGATCGATACTTATTGTTTTAGTAGTTACCTGTATACCTGTGATCCAATTGTTATGCTATTCAAAATTTACTCTCTTTTGTGAACTTTCATTTCCTTCAGTTCCTATCTACTATATAAAACAACTAGCAGGCTTTGCTTTTTCCTGCTGTCCTTTGTCTCCTGTATCATAGCATGTAATTTGTACCGTGTGACACCATGTTAAGTGGGTACACATCATCTTTTCCCTGCATTGTTCTCTTATTACTGGTGGACTTTTATGTTGCAGATTCTAAATGTCTCATAGAAACAGGGAAAGGAAGAAATGATTTCATCTCAGAGTTTCAGGGTTTTAAGACCTTGATGGTGTGGAGGTCCTGTGGACTTGAACAAAAAATTGTGACAGTGTGTGCATGTCCAGGGGAGACTGTTCACCTCACTGCTGATGGAAGAAATGGCAGACAAGAAACAGAGAATGCAGTAATCAGAAATGGGCCAGGGCAAGAAATGAACTCAAAGGATACCAGGTGATATTAATTCTTCTATAAGGTCTCAACCTTAGTTTCTACACTCTCTAAAAATAGCATTAGTACCTGAGGACCAGGAATCCAAAAAATCTGCCTATGCAGGACATCTTATATGCAAATGAGAACAGCAACCTTTATTTTCATACTCTGGAATATAATAGAAATTACCTCCTTGAAGATGTTTTAGCGGTCTATTGATCTGATGAAGTAAACTACTCAGACTGCATGTGTACAGAAGATTTTCTAAAAAAATTTATGATTTATACTCTTTGTGTTACCTTTATTTCATTTTTTTACAAAATAATCCAAACCATTTTTTAAACAAAAACTTTATAGTTTTTAAAAGAAAATGTCCACTGGCGTTATCTGTTTGTTCACTTTTAAATTATTTAATTCTCCTGCACTCCACAGGCCCTGATGATTCATGAAGTCAGTAGATAAACAATAATATTTCACCATACTGCTTGTTCTCAATTAATTTTATCATGCATGCTGGGTATTGTCTTGATATATAAACTCATATATAGCTTGATCTATGAAACCTTTTCTGAGAAAATAGTTGTAAAGACTAATTCAATTTTTAGGGGGAATTCTACTGAAGTCCATTTATTCTTTGGCTTCATATGTTGATGTTTAAATTTTGCATTTTCACTTTTTATTATTGATTTATTTTGCTGTATTTACTTTTCTAAATAAATATTTTAGACTAATTAAATGTGAACAGAAAAAGAACACAAAGGAGAAAAATTATTTTGTTCACTGCAGAATATTTCAAACTTAGAAACCTCAACAAATATTTTAATATAAATAAGTTTCTATGGAATAATGGTGCTGCTCATAGAATTAGGCATTTAATTTTGTGACTTAAATGGAGAGACAACTATGTAGAATGACTATGTAGAATGGTGCTGCAGGTAGAACCATGTAAACTGCCTGCTATCAGCAGGGATAAAATGACAAGGACTCCATTTTCAGACTCACATCCTTCATTAACCTTACAAAAATAAACAGGAATAGAAAAGAAAGTTAAACTTCAAGGAAGGCTCTTGGCACTCACTGATAAGTAGATATTAGCCCAAAGGTTCGGATTACCCAAGACACAATCCACAGACCATATGAAGCTCCAGAAGAAGGACGATCAAAGTGTAGAAGCTTCAGTCCTTCATAAAAGGGGACTAAAAATATCCATAGGAGGAGATATGGAGACAAAGTTTGCAGCAGATACTAAAGGAATGGCCATTCAGATTATATCCCACCTGGGGTTCCAAAACCAGACAATATTGATGAAGCCAAGGAGTGCATGCTGACAGGGGCCTGATATAGCTGTCTCTTGTGAGGCTCAGCCAGAGCATGACTTATACTGAGGCGAATGCTAGCAGCATACTATTTTTTTTTTATTTTTTTTCCCCTCCCCGCTAGCAGCATACTATTGAACTGAGAACTGGGTTCCCATTGGGGGAGTTAGAGAAAGTTTAAAGGAGATGAAGTAGCTTGCAACCCCATAATAACAACAATACCCACTAACCAGAGATTTCAGGGACTAAACCACTCCTCCAAGATTACACATGGACAGATCCATAGTTCCAGTTGCATATGTAGCAGAGGATAGCCTTGTTGGGCACCATTAGGAGGAGAGGCTCTTGGTCCTGCCAAGGCTGGACTTTCCAGTGTAGGGGAATGTCAGGACAGGAAGGGCAGGTGATGGGGGGAGGGGGAACACCCTCATAGAAAAAGATGGGGTGGTCATGGAATAAGGGGCTTATGGATGGGAAACAAGGAAAAGGGAATAATATTTGAAATGTAAATAAAAAATATCCAATAAAAAATATAGACTCCAAGAAAACTATCTTTAATCTTTTGTTTTACAGTCCAGTAGCTATCCCCCTCACAGTCCACCTCCCCAAAGATTTCCTCATTCCCCTCCCCCTCACTGGCTTCAAGAGCAAATTCTCCTATACCTCCACACTGTCAAGCCTTTCGACTCCCTGAAGCCACAAGTCTCTCAAGGGTTAGGTGCACTCTCACTGAAACCAGAACAGGCAGTCCTCTGCTGTTTATGTGTTGGGGGCCTCATACCAACTAGTGTATGCTGCCTGGTTGGTGACTCAGTGTACAAGAGATCTCAGGGGTCTGAGTTAGTTGAGACTTCTGGTCTTTCTATGGGGTCACCCTCCTCCATAACTTCTTCCAGCCGTTCCCTAATTCAAGCACAGGGATCTCCAGCTTCTGTCCATTACTTGGGTCAAAGTATCTGTACCTGTCTCAGTCAGTTGATTTCTGGGCCTCTCCGAGGGCAGCAATGACAGGCTCCTGTTTGTAAGCATACTGTACAGGATCACTAATAGTGTCAGACCTTGGAGCCTCCCCTTCAGATGGACCCAACCTGAGCTGGTCACTGGACCTCCCTTCCCTCAGACTCTTCTCCATTTTTGTCCACACAGTTCTTTTAGACAGAAACAATTCTGGGTTGAACTTTTTTACTTTGAGATGGCAAACACATCCTTCTACTTGATGTTCTGTCTTTCTATTGGAGGTAGATTCTACAAATTCACTCTCCGCACTGCTGGCCATACCATTTAATGTTCCTCCCTTTGAGTCCTAAGACTCCCTCAACTCCCAGGTCTCTGGTACATTCCAGAGGGTTCCCCTACCCTTCCTACTTCCCGAGGTTTCCTGTTTATATTCATTCTGTTGGCCCTCAAGGTTTTTTTTTTTTGGTTGCCATGTACAGAATCTATTTTATACATGTACTTTTCTGAAAATTACATTTTTTTATTAACTTGAGTATTTCTTATACACATTTCGAGTGTTATTCCCTTTCCCGGTTTCCGGGCAAACATCCCCCTCCCCCCTCCCCTTCCTTATGGGTGTTCCCCTCCCAACCCTCCCCCCATTGCCGCCCTCCCCCCATAGACTAGTTCACTGGGGGTTCAGTCTTAGCAGGACCCAGGGCTTCCCCTTCCACTGGTGCTCTTACTAGGATATTCATTGCTACCTATGGGGTCAGAGTCCAGGGTCAGTCCATGTATAGTCTTTAGGTAGTGGCTTAGTCCCTGGAAGCTCTGGTTGCTTGGCATTGTTGCTCATATGGGGTCTCGAGCCCCTTCAAGCTCTTCCAGTTCTTTCTCTGATTCCTTCAATAGGGGACCTATTCTCAGTTCAGTGGTTTGCTGCTGGCATTCGCCTCTGTATTTGCTGTATTCTGGCTGTGTCTCTCAGGAGCGATCTACATCCGGCTCCTGTCGGTCTGCACTTCTTTGCTTCATCCATCTTGTCTAATTGGGTGGCTGTATATGTATGGGCCACATGTGGGGCAGGCTCTGAATGGGTGTTCCTTCAGTCTCTGTTTTAATCTTTGCCTCTCCCTTCCGTGCCAAGGGTATTCTTTTTCCTCATTTAAAGAAGGAGTGAAGCATTCACATTTTGATCATCCGTCTTGAGTTTCCTTTGTTCTAGGGATCTAGGGTAATTCAAGCATTTGGGCTAATAGCCACTTATCAATGAGTGCATACCATGTATGTCTTTCTGTGGGTTAGCTCACTCAGGATGATATTTTCCAGTTCCAACCATTTGCCTACAAATTTCATAAACTCGTTGTTTTTGATAGCTGAGTAATATTCCATTGTGTAGATGTACCACATTTTCTGTATCCATTCCTCTGTTGAAGGGCATCTGGGTTCTTTCCATTTTCTGGCTATTATAAATAAGGCTGCGATGAACATAGTGGAGCACGTGTCTCTTTTATATGTTGAGGCATCTTTTGGGTATATGCCCAAGAGAGGTATAGCTGGATCCTCAGGCAGTTCAATGTCCAATTTTCTGAGGAACCTCCAGACTGATTTCCAGAATGGTTTTACCAGTCTGCAATCCCACCAACAATGGAGGAGTGTTCCTCTTTCTCCACATCCTCGCCAGCATCTGCTGTCACCTGAGTTTTTGATCTTAGCCAATCGCACTGGTGTGAGGTGAAATCTCAGGGTTGTTTTGATTTGCATTTCCCTTATGACTAAAGATGTTGAACATTTCTTTAGGTGTTTCTCAGCCATTTGGCATTCCTCAGCTGTGAATTCTTTGTTTAGCTCTGAACCCATTTCTAATAGGGTTATTTGTTTCCCTGCGGTCTAACTTCTTGAGTTCTTTGTATATTTTGGATATAAGGCCTCTATCTGTTGTAGGATTGGTAAAGATCTTTTCCCAATCTGTTGGTTGCCGTTTTGTCCTAACCACAGTGTCCTTTGCCTTACAGAAGCTTTGCAGTTTTATGAGATCCCATTTGTCGATTCTTGATCTTAGAGCATAAGCCATTGGTGTTTTGTTCAGGAAATTTTTTCCAATGCCCATGTGTTCCAGATGCTTCCCTAGTTTTTCTTCTATTAGTTCGAGTGTGTGTGGTTTGATGTGGAGGTCCTTGATCCACTTGGACTTAAGCTTTGTACAGGGTGATCAGCATGGATCGATCTGCATTCTTCTACATGTTGACCTCCAGTTGAACCAGCACCATTTGCTGAAAATGCTATCTTTTTTCCATTTGATGGTTTTGGCTCCTTTGTCAAAAATCAAGTGACCATAGGTGTGTGGGTTCATTTCTGGGTCTTCAATTCTATTCCATTGGTCTATCTGTCTGTCTCTGTACCAATACCATGCAGTTTTTATCACTATTGCTCTGTAATACTGCTTGAGTTCAGGGATAGTGATTCCCCCTGAAGTCCTTTTATTGTTGAGGATAGCTTTAGCTATCCTGGGTTTTTTGTTATTCCAGATGAGTTTGCAAATTGTGCTGTCTAACTCTTTGAAGAATTGGATTGGTATTTTGATGGGGATTGCATTGAATCTGTAGATTGCTTTTGGTAAAATGGCCATTTTTACTATATTAATCCTGCCAATCCATGAGCATGGGAGATCTTTCCATCTTCTGAGGTCTTCTTCAATTTCTTTCCTCAGTGTCTTGAAGTTCTTATTGTACAGATCTTTTACTTGCTTGGTTAAAGTCACACCGAGGTACTTTATATTATTTGGGTCTATTATGAAGGGTGTCGTTTCTCTAATTTCTTTCTCGGCTTGTTTCTCTTTTGTATAGAGGAAGGCAACTGATTTATTTGAGTTAATTTTATACCCAGCCACTTTGCTGAAGTTGTTTATCAGCTTTAGTAGTTCTCTGGCGGAACTTTTGGGATCACTTAAATATACTATCATGTCATCTGCAAATAGTGATATTTTGACCTCTTCTTTTCCGATCTGTATCCCTTTGATCTCCTTTTGTTGTCTGATTGCTCTGGCTAGAACTTCAAGAACTATATTGAATAAGTAGGGAGAGAGTGGGCAGCCTTGTCTAGTCCCTGAATTTAGTGGGATTGCTTCAAGTTTCTCTCCATTTAGTTTAATGTTAGCAACTGGTTTGCTGTATATGGCTTTTACTATGTTTAGGTATGGGCCTTGGATTCCTATTCTTTCCAGGACTTTTATCATGAAGGGGTGTTGAATTTTGTCAAATGCTTTCTCAGCATCTAATGAAATGATCATGTGGTTCTGTTCTTTCAGTTTGTTTATATAATGGATCACGTTGATGGTTTTCCGTATATTAAACCATCCCTGCATGCCTGGGATGAAGCCTACTTGATCATGGTGGATGATTGTTTTGATGTGCTCTTGAATTCGGTTTGCCAGAATTTTATTGAGTATTTTTGCGTCGATATTCATAAGGGAAATTGGTCTGAAGTTCTCTTTCTTTGTTGTGTCTTTGTGTGGTTTAGGTATAAGAGTAATTGTGGCTTTGTAGAAGGAATTCGGTAGGGCTCCATCTGTTTCAATTTTGTGGAATAGTTTGGATATTATTGGTATGAGGTCTTCTATGAAGGTTTGATAGAATTCTGCACTAAACCCGACTGGACCTGGGCTCTTTTTGGTTGGGAGACCTTTAATGACTGCTTCTATTTCCTTAGGAGTTATGGGGTTGTTTAACTGGTTTACCTGTTCCTGATTTAACTTCGGTACCTGGTATCTGTCTAGGAAATTGTCCATTTCCTGAAGATTTTCAAATTTTGTTGAATATAGGTTTTTATAGTAAGATCTGATGATTTTTTGAATTTCCTCCGAATCTGTAGTTATGTCTCCCTTTTCATTTCTGATTTTGTTAATTTGGACACACTCTCTGTGTCCTCTCGTTAGTCTGGCTAAGGGTTTATCTATCTTGTTGATTTTCTCAAAGAACCAACATTTGGTTCTGTTGATTCTTTCTATGGTCCTTTTTGTTTCTACTTGGTTGATTTCAGCTCTGAGTTTGATTATTTCCTGCCTTCTACTCCTCCTGGGTGTATTTGCTTCTTTTTGTTCTAGAGCTTTTAGGTGTGCTGTCAAGCTGCTGACATATGCTCTTTCCTGTTTCTTTCTGCAGGCACTCAGCGCTATGAGTTTTCCTCTTAGCACAGCTTTCATTGTGTCCCATAAGTTTGAGTATGTTGTATCTTCATTTTCATTAAATTCTAAAAAGTTTTTAATTTCTTTCTTTATTTCTTCCTTGACCAGGTTATCATTGTGTAGAGTATTGTTCAATTTCCACGTATATGTGGGCATTCTTCCCTTATTGTTATTGAAGACCAGTTTTAGGCCGTGGTGGTCCGATAGCACGCATGGGATTATTTCTATCTTTCTGTTCCTGTTGAGGCCCGTTTTTTGACCAATTATATGGTCAATTTTGGAGAAAGTACCATGAGGAGCTGAGAAGAAGGTATATCCTTTTGCTTTAGGATAGAATGTTCTATAAATATCCGTTAAGTCCATTTGGCTCATGACTTCTCTTAGTCTGTCGACATCACTGTTTAATTTCTGTTTCCATGATCTGTCCATTGATGAGAGTGGGGTGTTGAAATCTCCCACTATTATTGTGTGAGGTGCAATGTGTGTTTTGAGCTTTAGTAAGGTTTCTTTTACGTATGTAGGTGCCCTTGTATTTGGGGCATAGATATTTAGGATTGAGAATTCATCTTGGTTGATTTTTCCTTTGATGAATATGAAGTGTCCTTCCTTATCTTTTTCGATGACTTTTAATTGAAAATTGATTTCATTTGATATTAGAATGGCTACTCCAGCTTGCTTCTTCTGACCATTTGCTTGGAAAGTTGTTTTCCAGCCTTTCACTCTGAGGTAGTGTCTGTCTTTGTCTCTGAGGTGTGTTTCCTGTAGGCAGCAGAATGCAGGGTCCTCGTTGCGTATCCAGTTTGTTAATCTATGTCTTTTTATTGGGGAGTTGAGGCCATTGATATTGAGAGATATTAAGGAATAGTGATTATTGCTTCCCGTTTTATTCATATTTGGATGTGATGTTATGTTTGTGTGCTTTCATTCTCTTTGTTTTGTTGCCAAGACGATTAGTTTCTTGCTTCTTCTAGGGTATAGCTTGCCTCCTTATTTTGGGCTTTACCATTTATTATCCTTTGTAGTGCTGGATTTGTAGAAAGATATTGTGTAAATTTGGTTTTGTCATGGAATATCTTGGTTTCTCCATCAATGTTAATTGAGAGTTTTGCTGGATACAGTAACCTGGGCTGGCATTTGTGTTCTCTTAGGGTCTGTATGACATCAGTCCAGGATCTTCTGGCCTTCATAGTTTCTGGCGAGAAGTCTGGTGTGATTCTGATAGGTCTCCCTTTATATGTTACTTGACCTTTTTCCCTTACTGCTTTTAATATTCTTTCTTTATTTTGTGCGTTTGGTGTTTTGACAATTATGTGACGGGAGGTGTTTCTTTTCTGGTCCAATCTATTTGGAGTTCTGTAGGCTTCTTGTATGTCTATGGGTATCTCTTTTTTTAGGTTAGGGAAGTTTTCTTCTATGATTTTGTTGAAGATATTTACTGGTCCTTTGAGCTGGGAGTCTTCACTCTCTTCTATACCTATTATCCTTAGGTTTGATCTTCTCATTGAGTCCTGGATTTCCTGTATGTTTTGGACCAGTAGCTTTTTCCGCTTTACATTATCTTTGACAGTTGAGTCAATGATTTCTATGGAATCTTCTGCTCCTGAGATTCTCTCTTCCATCTCTTGTATTCTGTTGGTGAAGCTTGTATCTACAGCTCCTTGTCTCTTCTTTTGGTTTTCTATATCCAGGGTTTTTCCATGTGTTCTTTCTTGATTGCTTCTATTTCCATTTTTAATTCCTTCAACTGTTTGATTGTGTTTTCCTGGAATTCTTTCAGGGATTTTTGCGATTCCTCTCCGTAGGCTTCTACTTGTTTATTAATGTTTTCCTGTGTTTCCCTAAATGTTTTCATGTCTTTCTTGAAGTCCTCCAGCATCATGATCAAATATGATTTTGAAACTAGATCTTGCTTTTCTGGTGTGTTTGGATATTCCATGTTTGTTTTGGTGGGAGAATTGGGCTCCGATGATGGCATGTAGTCTTGGTTTCTGTTGCTTGGGTTCCTGCGCTTGCCTCTCGCCATCAGATTATCTCTAGTGTTACTTTGTTCTGCTATTTCTGACAGTGGCAGACTGTCCTATAAGCCTGTGTGTCAGGAGTGCTGTAGACCTGTTTTCCTCTCTTTCAGTCAGTTATGGGGACAGAGTGTTCTGCTTTCGGGCGTGTAGTTTTTCCTCTCTACAGGTCTTCAGCTGTTCCTGTGGGCCTGTGTCTTGAGTTCACCAGGCAGCTTTCTTGCAGCAGAAAATTTGGTCTTACCTGTGGTCCCGAGGCTCAGGTTCGCTCGTGGGGTGCTGCCCAGGGGCTCTCTGCAGAGGCAGCAACCACGAAGACCTGTGCCGCCCCTTCTGGGAGCTTCAGTGCACCAGGGTTCCAGATGGTCTTTGGCTTTTTCCTCTGGCGTCCGAGATGTGTGTGCAGGGAGCAGTCTCTTCTGGTTTCCCAGGCTTGTCTACCTCTCTGAAGGTTTAGCTCTCCCTCCCATGGGATTTGGGTGCAGAGAACTGTTTATCAGGTCTGTTTCCTTCAGGGTCCAGCGGTGTCTCTGGCAGGGGTCCTGCCGCTCCTGGGCCCTCCCCCACGGGAGCCCAGAGGCCTTATACAGTTTCCTCTTGGGCCAGGGATGTGGGCAGGGGTGAGCAGTGTTGGTGGTCTCTTCCGCTCTGCAGCCTCAGGAGTGCCCACCTGACCAGGCGGTTGGGTCTCTCTCTCACCGGGTCTGGGAGCAGAGAGCTGCTGCCGGCCCTCAAGGTTTTACTCCTGCTTCCCCCCAATACCTGATCACGTTCCCCCTTTCCCCTCCCTGTACCCTCTCCAACCTACATCCCTACCTTTTTCCCTCTATACACCATGATTGATTTCTTCTCCCCGTTCCAAGTGGGATTAAGGCATCCTCACTTGGGCCCTTCAGACTGTTAACCTTTTTGAGTTCTGTGAATTGTATCTTGCATGTTCTGTACATTTTTTGGATAATATCCACTTATTAGTGAAAAGATACCATGCATGTCCTTTTGGATCTGAGTTACCTCAAACAGGATATTTTCTAGTTCCATTCATTTGCCGGCAAAGCTCAAGATGTCCTCATTCTTAATAGCTGAGTAGTATAACATTGTGTAGATGAACCACATTTTCTGTATCCATTCTTTATTGTGGGATATCTGGGTTGTTTCCAGCTTTTGGATATCACAAATAAGTCTAATAGGAACATAGTGGAGAATGTGCCCCTGTTGTGTGGTAGACCATCTTTTGGGTATATGCTCAGGAGTGATATAGCTGGATTTTGAGGTAGATCTATTTCTAATTTTCTGAGGAACCTCCTGGTTGATTTCCAGAGTGGTTGTACTAGTTTACAGTCCTACCAGCAATGAAGAAGGAGTGTTCCTCTTTCTTCACATTCTTGCCAACCTGTGCTGTCACCTGAGATTTTGATCTTAGCCATTCTAACTGGTATAAGGTGGAATCTCAGGGTCTTTTGATTTGTATTCCACTGATAACTTAAGGACTTTGACTATTTCTTTAAGTGCTTTTCAGCCATTGGAAATTCCTCTGTTGTGAATTCTCTGTTTAGTACCTTACTGTTTTTTGAAAGAGGATCTTTTGTAGTGCTGGCTAGCCTTTAACTCACTATGTATCTGAGGGTATCCTTAAACTTTCATTCCTTCAACTTCTACCTCCCAAGTGCACTATTACAGGTATGAATCACCATACCCAGTTTATGAAGTGGTGGAGACTGGACAGCCCAGGCATGCCCTGGCCCTACTGAGATATATACGCAGCACTAAAATAATCATTGAGTTCTTGGTATGTTATAATTTGATTCCTGGGAATCTCACCTCTTGTAGATTCAAAGAAATACCCAAGTATTTAAGAATATTACATTAAGCATTGATTTTAATAAAAAGTAGATCTGATGTTATTTTTTTCAATATTTTTTCTATCTTTCTTCCCTATGTACTGGGGGCCTTACCCTAATTTCTCTGCAAAGATTAAAGAAGACATCATGGAGCAAGGAAATCTTATGACCTTACCAAATGGCAGCCATATTCCCAGGCAATGTTGAGTAAAAATATTCTCTGTACAGCAGATGACCTCCAAGACAACATTGCTGTAGACTTAGATTTATGGCTTCTTCTAAGAAGCCACCAGCTACCAGCATCTCTTTCCCACAGTTTTCTGAAAAGGCTCATTAAATTTTATGATCCTGCTAAAACTGTATCACTAACTTAAATCTCTTACTCTAGTCTAGCTAATTCCTCTAATTCCTGTGGTATAAAGGCTTCCAAGTCTACATGTAAAATGAAACCAAGTTAAATGGTACCTATCACTGCTGACAGAGAATTATCCTCAGAAGAAGCTGGTTGCCTTCAGGACAATGTGTAAACATTCTTGGAACTGGAAAATGTTCTTTTTATCCCTTCTCTGAGTCAGGTTGTTATGGAGACTAATTTCCCACAACCCTTTAGCAGGAAATAGAACCTTCTTAGGGACATGATCTCACATTGTAAGATATTTTTGTGCCTTTTTCCTCCATAATTCTTCAACAATTTTTTATTTGGACATATTTTTTTGTCTTGTTAGCAATGAAACCCAGTTTATATACACTTCTGCTAGACCAATGCTATATTTTTTCAATGATGGATTTACATGAATGCACTCAGATATAAATTTTTGATGCTCACATAAATCTCAATACGTGTTATGTAATGAAGCAAAACACAGTTACTGGTGTCAATTCTGCTAAGCGACTTTTGTGTCTTCAGATTTAATAGCAAGTTATCAACCAAGACAAAGAGCACAGCAGAAAGAATGGGGAAAATTACTCAGTAAAGATAAAGTTCAAGGAAACAGAATACCAGAAACCATTTTTAACACCTCTAATAGTTTAATAGTATGGGGCAATCAAAAATAACATTTTGTGTCAAAATGGTGTTAATCTTCATGCACATTAGGCCATAGATTATGTCAATTTGCCTCAGAGTAACAGTGTAATGTTTAATTTCTTTTGTAAGTGTGACCAAAAATGTGCACATATGCTCATTTATTAGTGAGTCTTCATAATCCATCTTTCTGAATTAGCTTCCTATCAAACTGCACCCCACCCGATGCTCACTATCTTGGTACTTCACACTCTTAAATTTTAAAGTGTTTCTTACCACATGAAATTCTACTATTGTCCTCTATGAATAATTAGCTAAGCTTCCATATTCATTTTAGTTTCCCTAATGTTGTCTTGCAAATGTATATATAAAATATGGCACACACAACCAGTAGATACCCAAATCCTGAAATAATTTAGGAGAAAATAAAATGTAAAACTGTTCAACTGTAAGGTTCTATGGTTATGCCTGAAGTATTCCTATATGATTTTTATTATTTGTGTATGTATACATTTCATTTCAGAATTATTTCATCTAATATATTCCAGTAGCCCTTCAATAGCTGAGACATAACCTGCATAGGATAATTAACCATTTTATTATTTACTGTCTCTCTTTAAGGAAGGAATCATGGGTTTTCCTGGGGAAAGGAAATATAATAGAATCTGCAGCTGTACTGGGGGTGGCTGTGGTTGGCTATGTGAGGGATCAGGTTGCTGGTGGGGAAAGTGCAGGGAGAGGCAGGTGGAATTGGAGAACATAGGGGTGACAGTATAAACACAGTAGAGTGGAAACTTTTAAGAATCTATAAGTACGGGTTGGGGAATTTAGCTCAGTGGTAGAGTGCTTGCCTAGCAAGCGCAAGGCCCTGGGTTTGGTCCCCAGCTCCAAAAAATAGAAAAAAAAAGAAAAAAAGAATCTATAAGTACAGCCACCAAAACTAGATATGATAGATGAAGCTAAGAAGTGCAGGCTGACAGGAACCAGATATAGATCTCTCCTGAGGGACATAGCCAGAACATGTCAAACACGGGGGTGAATGCCAGCAGCAAACCACTGAAATGAGAATGGGACCCCCGTTGGAGGAACTAGAGAAAGGACTGAAAGATCTGAAGGGGCTTGAGACCCCATATGAACAACAATGCCAACCAACCAGATCTTCCAGGGACTAAGCCACTACCCAAAGACTATACATGGACTGACCCTGGGCTCCAACTGCATAGGTAGCAGTGGCACCAGTGGAAGGGGAAGCCCTTGGTCTTGCCCAGGTTGGACTCCCAGTGTACAGGACTGTTGGAGGGGGCAGAAGTTGGGGGAGGGGAACAGCCATATAGAAGGAGAGGGGTGAGAGGTTAGGGGCTGATGGACAGAAAACCAGGAAAGGGAATAACATTTGAAATGTAAATAAGAAATACCAAGTAAATACAAATGGAAGAAAAATAAAAGAATCTATGCGTGTGACCTTAGTGAGTATTCCTAGTAATGGAAGTTGGGGGTTTACTGTCCATTTATAACCAGGCAAGACTCCAAGTAGTAGGACTGGGTTACATTCCTTTTAGGTATTAGCCAAAGAGATTTCATGGAGATCTTTAAACAACCCATGCTGATGATAGGACAGAAGTTTGCTCTATGAAAAAAATGAGAGTGGGAACCTATTGCCAACTTCCAAGCAGCTCATTGAACATAGAAGGGTTGGGCTAATACAGGCTCGAAGCCTTCATCCATTTGCTCCAGTCTCTTTAGTTTGAGAAGGCATTCTTCTGGCTAGAGAAAGAGAAGCCTGGATACCAAGCCAGCCACAAAACCCTCCAACTAAAATATGTGTTGTCTGCAAGATGTGCCGAGGCAATGGTGGCTCAGAACTTGTGGGAGAGGGCAAACAATGTTGGTTCGACTTAAGGTCCATGGCACGAGAGGGAGCACATTCTCTATACTGCCAAGAACAGAGACTAGATAACATAGAAACCTAGAGTAGAACCAAACAAAACTGGAAAAATAATAAAATAATTTCTAGTGAGATTCTTCTGTAGTCACAGACATCTAGTTGTCATCAAAGAGGCTTTCTCTGGCAGTAGATGAGAGCTATAGCCATACACTATGCAAAGAGAGGGTCTAATTTGGAGGTCTCCATAGAACCTGTCTCATTGGTGATCAGGGAACACTGCTATGGAGGAGAGGAAAGAATGTAAAAGTTAGATGAATCAAAAACACCAAGAGAATATGGCCCAAGCAAGTCAATTTAGTATGGACTTACAGAGACTGAAATGGCAAGCACTAGGTCCGGATGGGCCTGCAGCCTGTCATATGTGTCTGTCTATGCTGTGGCTGATAGCTTGATGTTTTTGTGAGACTCGGAACAGTGTGAGCAGGTGTATCTGTGATCCTTTCGTTTACCTTTGAGACTTTCCCGGCAATTGGGTTGTCTTGTTCATCCTTGATACAGTGGATTTTGCCTTTCTCTTTTGGTTGCTTTATCTCCTTTCTGTTGAATGTTTTCAATTAAACTAATAGGACAAATAACGAGACAAAGCAAAACAAACAAAAATTGCAAGATGTTCACAATCTAGAAAGAGGGTGTAGAATGGCTACCCTTGAAAGCTTTATGTTTTTCTATCCAAATGTTAGTTATGCCTGGACAGACAAGCCTATCTTGACAATTGATCAAAGATAGATGTTCAGTCTTGGCAGGTATAGAGACATCTGCCTTAATGGAGTCTGAGGGCCATGCAAAGGCATCAATCATCTTCAGATTGCATTCTTTGGGCTTAATGCTAAGTGGAAATTGCAAACTGGGGAAGGACTGGAGGAACAGAAGGGCATTGCAATCCCATAGGCAGGACAATGTCAACTAACTGGACCAAGCAGAGCGCCCAGAGACTAAACAACCAACCAAAGAGTACACATGGAGAGACCCATGGCTCCAGATACATATGTAGCAGAGGATGGCCTTATCTGACGTCACTGGGAGGGGAGGGACTTGGTCCTGTGGAGGCTTGATGTTCCAGTGTAGGGGGATGCTAGAGCAGTGAGGCGGGAGTGGGTGAGTGGGGAGAGGAACACCCTCATAGAGGCAAAGCAGAGGGAGGAGAGGGTGAATGGGATGGTGGGGTTGTAGAGGAGTAACTTAGAAGGGGAATACCATTTGAAATGTAAACAAACAAAGTGATTGATAAAAAAAAATTAAAGTAGCAAAACAAACCCTTATAATAGCCACAGGAATAAAAAAGCATTTGGCAATAAGATAAATGCCAAAGTTTTAGCAGTAAATAGAAATCAGAAACTCAAACCACTTCTTTCAAGGTCGGCTATGTAGACAGACTTTTATTTTTTGTCCAGAATGATTGGGGAGATTTTTGCCCCTACAAACAAAGTTCTTCTCAGACATGATGTTTTAAATCAGCATTAAAGGCACAGAGACAAAGTTCTGAGAAGGAAGGTGTAATGTAATACTGATGATTTGAGCTTTATTGTCTTGGGAGCTGTAAGTAAACCAATTAAGAACTTTTAGAAAATACCTTAAATTTGATGCTTAGAGAGAATAAATTAAAAATCATAAAACGTACATAGGAAAAGCTTTCTTAAGCATAAAACATCTTTACTTAAAAGCAACTCACTAGGAAAGGATTTTAGGCATAAACATTTAACTTTTGATTAACAAGTTATTACCTTTTCAGAAATCCTTCTATTTTTAAAACATACTTTACATATATTTTCAAAAGGACTATCTCAGTTTTTCCTTTATTGACATTTTTGTACAATATATTCTCATGCTTTTTCTCTATCTTCCTACCCACTAACTTCATCCCCTATATTTCTCTCTCAGAAAGCAAAGAAGCAACAAAAACTAAAAATTACACACCAAAACCCACAGAAATACAAAATCAGAAACCAAATGCACAGTAAAGGGCTATCAGTATAAAAAAGGCCAAATAAACCAGTATGAGACAGAAAATCTACAAGAAATACACCAGGTTAAATTTGCATTGACCATCCATTTGTAAAGACAGATAAATATGTTCCATCAATATACAAAAATCATGTTTTTTAAACTATGTGTAAAGTAATATTTGTAAATATGTTAATATGTACTCCCTTATAACAGTACTAAAATGACACAATGTTAACTTAATCCATATTTTAATTCCTGTCCTAACAATGCAATACTTCCTACATTATTCATGAAATGTGTTAGTTTAATATTTCCAAATTTTATATATATATATATATATAGTATTTCAGCCCATGTGATATTTTTGATAATGATTCAACTCTACCAATAAGGAGCTATGGGCAATAGATACATGAATGAGTACAGGTGTGTGGCAGTAAGTCTCTATACTGTTCAAATTTAGTTGAAGGACCTAATTTTGTCCATAGGCTTATTTTAAAAGTAAATATGACTGCTTTATGAAAAAGCATTGCTGAGAAACATTGCTTTGCAGGGTTTAGCTGAGTAAAGATAGCCCTCTTTAGAGTGTCTAAAATGCACTCCCCACACTAAAGAAAGATTTGAATTAGGTCAATATATTGTCTCAGAATTATTCTCCAGGATTGCCTTAGTGCTCTCATTTTTGTTTCATATTAGAGCCTCTTAATTTTATTATTTGTTATTCAGTCTCTCTACTGCCTTTAATAAGAAATTGAGACATCTGTAAGTCTTCAGTAATGTCAATGGGATACAATTTTAGTTATATATTACACATTTGAAATACTTGTTTTGTTGGGAGACATTTAATGGCTGTTTCTATTTCTAGGGGTTATGGGACTGAAACCACACAACTGTGGTCAATTAGTCTATAACACAGGAGCTAAAACCATCCAGTGGAAAAAGATAGCATTTTCAACAAATGGTGCTGGTTTAACTGGTGGTCAGCATGCAGAAGAATGCAAATCGATCCATTCTTATCACCTTGTAAAAAGCTCAAGTCCAAGTGGGTCAAGGACCTCGCCATAAAACCAGATACACTCAAACTAATAGGAGCAGAAATGGGGAACACCCTCAAATGCATGGACATAGGAGAAGATTTCCTGAACAAAACACCAACGGTTTATGCTCTAACATCAAGAATCATTTATAAAATTTCAAAGCTTCTGTAAGACAAAGGACTCTGTCAATAGGACAAAACGAGACTGGGAAAGTGTAGGGAGCTGCGACATGCTGCGCCTCAAAGATGGCGCTGGTTTCCGCCTTCCACCCTCCCAACGGTGAGCAGTCCTTGTAATAAACAAGTCCTTACTTGGCTATGCCAGTCTGGCCTGGTAGCTTCCATATAGTGACAGCCTGTCTGCATGACCCACGTGGAACGGTGAGGTTGGTCAGCGTTAGGTATTTAAGCTGATGCAGGGCGTTCCCTGGAGAGAGAGAATAAGCTTATATCAAGGATCCTGAATAAACTGCAAGAAGAAGATCTCTGCTAGTCGTGTCTTCCTTGCTGGTCAAGGTTGGGCGCGATAGGAAAAGATCTTTACCAATCCTACATCTGAAAGAGGGCTAATATCCAATATATTCAAAGAACTCAAGAAGTTAGACTCCAGAGAATCAAATAACCCTATTAAAATGAGGTAAAAAGTTAAATAAAGAATACTTAACTGAGGAATATTGAATGGCAGTGAAGCACCTAAAGAAAAGTTCAACATACTTAGTCATCAGGGAAATGCAAATCAAAACAATATTTCTGAGATTCTACCTCACAACAGTCAGAATGCCTAACATCAAAAGCTCAGGTGACAGTAGATGCTGGAGAGGATGTGGAGAAAGAGGAAGATTCCTCCATCGTTGGTGGGATTGCAAGCTGGTACAATTACTCTAGAAATCAGTCTCGCAGTTCCTCAGAAAATTGAAGATATCACTACCTGAGGACCCAGCTATATCACTCCAACCCAAAATATACCCAAAAGATGTGCCAACATATACCAAGGAAACATGCTGAACTATGTTCTTAGCAGCCTTATTTATAATAGCCAGAAGCTGGAAAGAACCCGGATGTCCTTCAACAGAGGAATGGATACAGAAAATGTGGTACATCTACACAATGGAGTACTACTCAGCTATTAAAAATGATGACCTCATGAAACTCTTAAGCAAATGAATGGAATTAGAAAATATCATCCTGAGTGAGGCAATCCAATTACAAAAGAACACACATGATATGTACTCACTGAGAAGTGGATATTAGCCCCAAATCTTGGAATACCCAAGATACAATTCACAGACCATATGAAGCTTCAGAAGATGGAAGACCAAAGTATGGATGCCTCAGTCCTTCTTGGAAGAGGGAACAACATATTCATAGGAGGAAATACTGAGACAAAGTATCGTGCAGAGACTCAAAGAAAGGCCATGCAGATACTGCCACAAATGGGATTCCATCCCACATAGGGTCAGCAAACCCAGACATTATTGCTGATGCCAAGTAGTGAATGCTGACTGGGGCCTGATGCAGCTGTCTCCGAGATGCTCTGCCAGATCCTGACAAATATAGAGGTGGATGCTCAGAGCCCACTGTTGGACTGAGCATGGCGTCTGTAGAGGTGGAGATAGAGAAAAGACTGAAGGAGGTGAAGGAGTTTGCAACCCCATAAGAAGAACAACAACATCCACCAACCAGACACTTCAGAGTTCCCAGGGACTAAACCACCGACCAAAGAATGCACATGGAGGGCCCTTGGTTCTATAAATGGTCGATGCCCCAGTGTAGGGGAATGCCAGAGCAGGGAGGCAGGAGAGTGTGGCTGGGTTGGTGGGTGAGCACTCTCATAGAAGCAGTGGGAGAGGGAGGGAATAGGGGGTTTCTGGAGGGGAAATTGGGAAAGGGATAACATTTGAAATGTAGATAAAATATCTAATGAAAAAATCCAAGTTTTTACTGTAATATTAGTGGTCAATGATTCTTCCTCAGTGTAGTGTCCATTAGACTTGAGCCACAACAGAAAATTGCTTCTCCTTAGAGTGGGTTCTAAATTTTAGTCTGGATGCCTTGTTAAGACTGTTATTATCTCTCTCATTTGTACTAGTTTTCCATTGGTCCAATTAAGGGCTCAATAACTTCAGTTATATGTTAACACACCAAAACAAATATTGCCCTGAATTTTATTTTTTTCTTTTTTCACTGGCAGATAATTTTACTCCTACATGTAAATGTCATACCCACATGCCTTATAATTCTCCTACCATTGTGTTGACACAAGCCAAAGCTGCTCTGGATGCTATGTGATAAGATAGAAGAAAGGGCAAAGGTCAAGGTGTGAACAGTAGTGTTTCAATTGATGAGAAAAGCATGCACAACCACAAAGGAAGTCTCTAATTTTCAGTTATAAGCAAAAGAAATACAATTACTATTTTCTATATGACCACTCCCAACCTTGTTTTTTATTTAACCCATGCTTGAAAGAACTACCTTTTTTTCCCATAACGATTATGTCCCCTTATTGGTAATGCCTAGATAAAAATATAAATCTAATTTTACTAGTATGAATGAACTATTACTGGAGTCTTAATTAATTAATTAATTCAAACTTTTTAAACTATAAGTTAGTTGTTCGCCTATAAGCAAAATACACAATTAGCCATTTTATAACAAAGTCAATAGTATCTAATCCATATTTTGACATGTGATACTTCAATTAAAGAATCTTATCAAGCACTTCAAGATAGATTTTTAGAAGGCTGTAAATCAGACAGCAGAGTTTCTTTTCAATTAGCATTCTAATCCATATGATCTTTTAGATTTCTAAAAAAATTCCCAGTGGTATTTGAATGACTAAGAGATGAGAAGCAGGATTCTCAACCCCTCACCTACTTAAAGCTTGTCTATCTCATCTTTTGTGAGGAGGCTGCTTCTCATTAGAAGTTTGCTAACCTGAGAAAGCATGACTGTACAATGACTCACACACAAAGTTTACTGGTATATGACTTCAAGCCTTAAATCAAAGCTACCTAAAATGTCTCTTTCTTCTGTGACTATCACTAATGGTACCTAATTAGCTCAGAATGTATCGTGTCCTCATTTAAAAGTGTTATCACCTACATTTTTAGTCACACATTTTAACAGAACATTCAGAAAGACTTCATTTTCTTCTCCTTTGACCAGGTCTATTTTCATGTCACTCTCTGATCTCTCAGTTGTAGGCTCATGCACATACTTAGAATAGGAAACTTTGTTTTCATTTATCAGGGGAAATTTCGTTAAAATATACTTTAACATCTCCTAAAGAAGATATCTCCCTTTCCAATTTGTATCCCTTTGACCTCCTTTTTTTGGGGGGGGGGCTGCAATGGGGGTGGATGGTAGGGGACACCCATATAGAAGGGGAGTGGAAGGGGTTAGGCAGCTGATGGACAGGAAACCGGGAAAGGGAATAACATTTGAAATGTAAATAGGAAATGTCCATTTTAATTAAAATGGAAGAAATAAAAGGAAAAAAAAAAGAAGATATCTCAAAGCTAGGATCTGTGTGGTACGTTAACTACAAAATACTTAGTTTAGTAAAAGAATTATGAAAACAAATAACTATGTGAAAAGTAGTACATTTCACACAATGGGAGTTGTAAATGCTACTTTAATGTTCACCTTGTTTTATTGAGGGGCTCAAAAGAACTCGTGCTATGAAAACTTTGTACCTTTATAGTTCATCTAATCATTGACAACGATTGAATCTGGAAGGCTCAGACATATCTAACACATCAATCCATTGACAGATCCATAATTACATGAAGTTATTGGTAAGAAATGATATTGGAGTCTCTCCGGAGAAAAGGTAGCTAGGGATATGACCCATGGTTCTTCGCTTTGTGTCCGTTCCTCTCTGCTTTCTGGGACCTCTGAGGCAAGCAATTCTGTGTCTCTTCACATCAATGATAACAATCAGTCTAACCACAGAACCAGGAGTACTTAGGCCAGAGGAATATGATTCAGTAATCTCTACAACTATGGTCCAGAATGAACCTTTGCTTCCCTCAGTTAATCTCCTCTTGTTTTTTGTCACTGTAATGAGAATCAAGCACCATAGCTTTTCTTAGAGATTATCATGAAATGGTCATTAAGTTCACTAAAATGGCTGTGAGCTCTAAAACACACGTATGTTTTAGTCATCATTTGCAAAACTCCTCATAGTGTCTGCATTAAACGCATGATACATGCTTGAAGAGCTTATTCTCCTTCAGAAAATGGTACTGAATTTTAATCACAGATTTGAAACAAATGTTGAAAAATATTAAAGTTAATCCAAAGAATGTCCCAGTAGAGTTATCTCTAAAGTATTGTTTTATAAACAACACCATAAAAATACTAAGTCTACCAATTCACATAAATTACTTCAAATATTCATAAAGTATTTCTATAAAATTAAGATGTTGTAGTTTTAGAGCTGAGGAAGAAATCACAGAGTCCTTGGAGCCTAAGTGTTTATATCCAGTGACTTGACAGAGAGAATGTGTCTCACCAAGAGCTGATTCTATCCAGTATCAAAAAAGTTCACTTTTCAAAAGTCAGTTTCCTCGGCTAAAGCACTGCAATTTCTCTGTTGCTATTGTGAACAATTGGTAATAACTAGATGTTTACAGGACAAAGTTATTTCTATATCCAGCAAGGGCATTGGAGAACTGAGAGACGTGTTCAGATAGATCGTACTACGTCTCCAGAGAGTTGAACTCATTGCAAAAGAAGATACAGTTATCCCTCTGGTTCACAAAACTATCTCCTATAGTGTACAGAATGGAGACCACTTTATCTCACTTTGTCTTTTATATAACAGAGGGAAAATTCTAGAAATAACAAAAAAAGAAAGAAAGAAAAAGAAAAATTGGGTGTACCTGCAGTACAGCAGCTTGTTCATGTATGCGTGTGTTCATGAGAAATTCAATAGGTGTGTGTGTGTGTGTGTGTGTGTGTGTTACTGTGTGTGTGGGATATGTGAGTGTATGTGTGTTAGTGTGTGTGAGTGTATGTGTGTTAGTGTGTGTGTGTGTGATGTGTGAGTGTATGTGTGTTAGTGTGTGTGTGATGTGTGTGTGTTACTGTGTGTGTGAGTATGTGTGAGTGTATGTGTGTTAGTGTCTGTGCGTGTGTGTGTGTTTATGTGTATAAGTGTGTATGTCAAGTTGAGTGTTAGTGAAAATAGATGTGCTAACAATAATAGAATAATGAGTCGTAGACAGACCAATACTTTCTTGGATTTGGCTACTCAACTGCCAAACATTTTCTTTTTGTAAATTCTTTTCTAGTAACTCTACAATAATATATTGTATGTAATATATGAACTAATATCTTACCCCCTTTCAACTCCTAAGACTGCCATTATTTATCTCATTAGCCATTCCTCCTTATCTAATATTAATATGCTATATTCTTTTCTCTAGGGAATCTCATTTTTTTCTATCTATGAGGAGGTAAATAATTTCTAGCTATAAATTCTTGAAGGTATTATTCTTTCCTGTAGAAAGGAAGAATAAAGTTCTGTAGAGGCAAAGGAGGCAGACGAAAAGCATGTTTGCGATTAATCATCTGTCCAAGGCAGCGGCAGCAGCAGCGAGCATCGCTTGACAATTCTTGGCTACATTGCTATTCTCAACAGTCAGCGAATGAGTCAATCTGATCTAAGTCAAGTGCTGTACTGTCTGTCTGATACCAGGGTAAGTGAGGCCCTACAATGGAGACATTTTTTTTCTTCCATCATCTGTGGAACTGCTCAGAGGCACCGAGGGGTGGGGGTGGGGGGCTCCCCACAGAGAGCTCTGGCCCAGCTAGGTGCTTGGTTCCGGTGAGGGGGAGGGAACTCAGACAGGGAGGGAAGGGGGACAGCTTTTACTGCCGGTGCTGCTGGTACTGCTCCTTCCCACTGCTGCCACTTCGGTGGCTCCGGCAAGGCTGATCCATCAAGAAACTGACTTGCTGGGGAGGGATGCAAGGGTGCAGGGGAGTTTCTGGTGGCAATTTTGGGAGAGCAGATCTCTTCTCCAAGTGGCAGTGTTACAGCTCTTATGGTAGAAACTTTCCGACGATGGAATAATTCCTACACACACTTTTAATCAAGAACACGATTCTTAAATACAGTTTTTGGATAGGTCAGTGTCTGACAGCAGGTACTACCTATTGGCCTGAGAGCATGGGAGGACCTCATCTACATATATGGGGGCGTGATCCTGCTAGACTGAGCCTATGTGACCACAGGTCACAAACCTCTTTTTGGAGATTCTGGGGTGGGGTGCAGGTACGTGAGAAGGCCCTGATCTCCTAGGATTTCCAGGAGAAATGCACCTGCCATCCATTTTAGGGTCCCCCGGGGATCCGACCTATCTCGGCCAGGAATCAGGGTACCTTTCACAGCCCACCGCCCTACAACCATCTGCTTTGGAGAATTCATCTCTGGACTCCTAAAGTTACAGCTGGTATGTTGTTTCACAATATTTTCTGTTGAATTATTCTTAGGAGCACTGAGTACAATACAACCTCCAGAAATTATAACTATCGACTGCCAGGATCATCATCAAGACTAGTCCAATCTAGCTTCTTTGCAGCACTATAAAGCTAAGCGTCTTTGATGTCTTAAAAATAATAATATAAATGACAGCCATAGGTCCACGAGAGTTTGACACAAGAATCATCTCTCACTTAAAAACTTTAAAGCAGTATTCTATGTCATATGATAATATCTGTATTTCTATGATGTAAGGATCATATAATGCCCGTTTAAGTAATGTGGTCAGAACATATAAATACTAAGCTAAAATAAATGTGAACATAAACATAATTTATTTAAACTGTTATATTGTAAATAAAGTGTCATCCATACCAATAGCTTACTTAGATTGATTTAAGATAGGTAATGTAATTCAAGAATAAATTTTGCCAATGGAGACTAGATTATCTTTATATTTGCATGAAAATATTGGCATGTTTATTTTACATAGTTTCAACCGGCTTGAATATTATAGATATGAAGTATTACCAAACCAGGTTATTTAATTGAATATTTTGAATTCCTTCTGGGATGTGCAAAGCTTTCATGTCTACATAAATTTAGGTAAATGTCATCTAAGTCCTCAGACTCAACATTTTACATTTAGAAAATCACAGTTTTGTATGATTCCACATAACAGCTCCCACTGAGAAAGCACTTTTTTTGTTGTTTTTGTTTAAAAATATTTACTCCTTTAGAATAAGAGTAGCTTCCAGCGCAGAAAGCCTTGCTCTCAGTCAAAATCTGCAACTGAAACTCCTTGTTCTGTAAATTCAGAGAGCAGGTCAGGATCTCGTAGTCCATCAAGGGTTTCCAAAGATTCTGAATTCCATTGTTGATCAAGATCAAAATTCAGGTCAAGTCCAAGGAGGCATTCTCATAGATGCTGTACTCGATCCAGGTCGCACTCTCACAGACAATGATCTAGAAGTAGTTCCTACACGCCAGAGTATAGGCGGCAGAGGAGTCCAAGTGACTCTGCAGTATCTAATCACAGAATGAATATTGGCAGCAGGGCAAACCTAGATCCTAACATTTACCTGAGAGTACTTGATCTGTTCGTGTATAACAGAGAGAGATCTTCGTGAAGTGTTTTCTCGATATGGACCTCTGAATGGTGTTAATGTGGTTTATGATCAGCGAACTGGGAGGTTACGTGGATTTGCTTTTGTGTATTTTGAGAGGATAGATGAGTCTAAAGAGGATGCGGCTAGATGGTAGAAGAATTCGTGTGGATTATTCTGTCACCAAGAGAGCGCACACACCTACACCAGGCATTTGCATGGGCAGACCAACTCATAGCAGTCAGAGAGCTGGGGGAGGAGGTGGCAGCAGTTGTGGTAGAAGATGAGAGTCTTAGTACAATAGAGGATGTGATCGATGCTGTGACAGATACGAGGATTATGATTGCCCGTAGAGAGAGGAAGGTCGCCCTCTCCTTTCTACAGTTGCTGCAGGTCACGATCAAGATCCCACTCCTATAGCCCAAGATGCTATTGATCCTGGAGTGATTGTGCCCAAGGACCTTCCTTTCCTTTTTGATTTTGAATTTCCAAGCTTCCAATGCTTCCTAGTAATAAAAACAAACAAAGAACAACAACAAAAAAAAGCAAAAAACAAAACAAAACATACAAACCTGGTTTATTTAATCTATGCATGGCCAGTTACAGTGTTGTTTCCCCCCTCTACTATACTACTAAAGGTATAATTGTCTTTTCAGTAATTGAACATCTTGTGTAAAATGGAGCCCGTGTTATGCTTTGTGGTTCTTGTTTGCCTTTACAGAGGATTAACTTCTTACTGTGAGGAAAGAAACCATCTTTTGAAAGCTTTTTCTGATGAGTGTTGCAGTAGACATTAGAAATCTGTGATGTGACAAAACGCTTTTTAATCTTCTTTGGGGGAAGATAAATAACACTTTGAGTAGGTCAGTCATGTCAGGTGTTTCTGGAGTGACTTGGAGCAGTTGAATGGTTGAGTGTAGAAAGTTTGAAGCTCTAGGAGAAAAGGTGGGACATTTCTTGTGAAAATTATAACTTTGAACCTAAAAATTAAGTCACCTTTTAGAAAGTAAAAGCATGTAATCCTCTGAAACATGTTGTATTTAAATTTACAGGTTAAACCTTATAAAGTGTGATTTTTATGTTAAATTTACGGAAACTTAAGTATTCCCTTAACCATTGAGAGACAGCCTTCATTTATTTACCTAGAACAACTGTATAACTTGCTGATAGAAAGTTTGGTATTGGGAAATTGGTTACATGGGTTATTGTATAGGATCCTAAAATACATGTGGGAAAGAGTAATTTCAAATAAAAGTTAATTTGAAAATAAAAAAAATTGACCTGAGGACTTATTACAAGGCTAGGGAACTGTAATGCCATTGACCTACTTTCCAAGCCATTACATTTAAAATATATTCCAAATATATTCCAAAAATATGATGAAATATATATTTCAAGAACTTTTGAGAGGAATAATAGAAAGAATTTAAGAGACAGAGGAGGTAAATAAACACAAGGGAAAGGTATCCCCAAAGCATAATAAGGCAGATTCACATAGGAGCTCACAAGGAAATTATAATAGATTCACAAGCCTTGTGCAAAACTTAAGAAGTAACATAACACAACTCAACATGAAGAGATGAACTCCCATCCCTAGCTAAGGAGATATTAGAAATTAATTGCAGACCGGAGAGAAAAGGAGAGTCAGCTTGTGAGAAGTAGATATGGATAGAAAAATATGTCTGCAAGGAGTTGGGTAAGGAGGTTAAAGTGAGCAAAACACACGTGTTGTATGATGTTCTCAAAGAATTAATAAAAATTAAATATTGAAGAAAATTGTCTAGTGATTGAATTTAGAAAGCATATGCTGTACAAGCCTCTAACTTTAACCTAATTCCCCACTATAATGTTAAGTCATCACTCTGAGAGAATATCTTGGTTCACTTCAGAAATATTCAAAAATATTTCACTTGGAGGGAAATAAAATACTTCATATGCAATTTTCACATAAAGTAAAATATTAAAGCTAATATGTGCTAGCAACCACAGTACTTGGAAGGTAATAGGTACTTGGATGATACAGTAAGTTCAGTATCATCTTTGGATCCACAGTGTACTCTAGAGTACTGTGAGTGATGTAGTATATCAATAATAATAATAATAATAATAATGATGATGATGATGATGATGATGTTAAACAATAATATAATGATACTAATTAAAATCAATTCCATAATTTTGATATTGTTATAATTGTATTTTTTATAATAATTTATTATGTTTATTACTACATTAACTCAATTTACAAACCAATTTCTCTGGTCTAATTTTACTGATTTTATAGGTAATGCTACCACTGTTGAATATGAAAATACAGAATAAAAGTTTGAACAAATAATCATTGTCTTCTTTTTCAGAAAACAGATAAATTAAGTGTTAGAATTATCTTCATGTAAATAAAAGTACAGGTTTGCGTTCTCAGTGGGTACTGCGTCATCTATGTCAGTAGGGGCACTAATTATGTCACAGTATAATAGCGCTGTACTTTCTGAAGCCTGTTGTTCTGGTACATGTATGATGTAATTGGGTTTTATTAACATACGAGTTTATCATACACAATGACAACATTATTTCTTACAAACACAAATCTTATTTAGTTTTACACATCTAAATGAGTGTTGCTCTGTGAGAAAAGAATAGTTTCTTTTCTCATTGATAGTGTTTCTTTACAAAAAACATGAGCATACTTTTCTGATTGAGTTTTCCTTCCTATTTTGGAGACACTAGTTGAAAAATTACAGCTAGAAATGAATATGATGATACGGTGAGACACACTTCGTAGCATCACACAGGCAAAAACAACTTAATAATAAGAGAAATTTTAAATCTATCTGAAGAATCTTCAAAATGGATCTTTTTCTTCTTCCTTTGCAAGGGCTTGTTCCAACAACTGAATTTTCTCTTATAACCTTTTCATTTTTTTAATATTAATTTTGGGTGATTCCTTTGCATTTTGAGAATTCTTATTATTTTAATTGCCTGTTCTACTGTTAAGTTTTTACTTTCATTTATAATGAACTACTTCTGAGGACCTGGAGACGTATCAGCTCATTACAGGTCATAGAAAAGGATTACAACATTCATATCTCTAAAACAAAATTGAGGTGATTAATTTTTATAAAAGTCTCACAATTGCATGTTCTATAGTGAACTTCCAAAAGAATGGAAAGCTAAAAATAACTGCAAACCCCAAACAAACAGCAGAGTCATCTTTTATTTCTATTCTCTGGCTGTGTCTCCCAATGACAGTGAAACACAGCTGGAGCCTTAAAAAAATATATATATATATATTATATATAAATATATATATATAATATATATATATAGAATATATATATATATATATATATATTTCCCACAAAGAAATATTAACTGTGACATCATTTTGTAGTGATGGAAATGTTTAGGAAACAGAGTTCAGTTTCTTTATTACATGAAGTCAGATAGGTTAAGTTTCTTGCTTTGATTCACAGGTTAATTCATGCAGTGTGATGTAAAGAGCTGTACACTGCCCTTGCTCCATAAAATCAAAACTGTTTTGTCTAGGAAAGAGAGAGTAGATAGGGGACGGACAAATGGAATATTTTTCTTAAAATGATAATTTTTTCTTAAAACTTGCCTAGCAAGTCAGCAAGACATCAGTAGTTAGTCCTTCTTTTCATGGATCTATTCTCATCAGTGAGACAATCTGATAGAGATGGGGCCTCCAAAATTAAATGAAATCTCGACACTGGTTTATTGACCTGATTTGCTATTATAGAAGAGAGTTAAATTTTCTAGGAGTTTACTTAAAAGAAATACAACACTAACATCACTGCTAAGGGGACTCAAGGTGCGATGTCTCACTAGCTTGTCTGTATGAATCCTGATGGTCATGGCACCATGCTTGCCATGGCTTCACAAACTTCATTTGTTTGTACAAGGCACAGTTGGACATTTCATATCTTAACTGCTGTGATCTTTAATGCAGGATAACTTAATGCAGGAAGTTAAGTTATGGTTACACATTTGTATTGACAAAAATAAGTATAATTATAAGTTCATCATACACCACACACACACACACACACACACACACACACACACACACACAAAATCATGTGTGGAGACAGGACAGCACCATTACTGTCTCAGTAGTATCTATACAACATTTTCTGAATATGAATAATTATATTTCCCATTTATTTAGAAAGTATTTCTGAAAATCTTTTGAATAACACCTAATAATGATTATCTGAAGTACCTCTTCAAATAGTCCTGAAATAAATCTACTGTCATTCATGTAACAATGAAAGGAATTCAAGTTAATAAATTTCAAGTATCTTAATAATTACCTAGTTTTGACAAAATGGAGAAATTAATGTTTCAATGTGGGTTACCTCATGCTGAAAAGCCTGTGCTCAGAAACTCGGGGGAAAAAACTCAAACAAAAAGAAATGTGAGACAATTATTTCAATCCTTTCAGGTATAAAATACCAGTATTGTCTATAAATGACAGACCAGTGTAAAACATTGCAAAACACCACAGTACATATTATCTTTCAGACAAAAGACTGAGTACAGCAGGTAAGTTATTAAATGAAGCGAACAAAGAACAGAGCAGATGATGAAAAATGAAGGAACAACTTCAGTAGTCAGGACAGCAGTGTCAGGAAAGACAGAAGATAAGCGAGGAGAAAAGCGTTGCCAAGAGACTGAGGATGCTAATGCTATGTTGCAATGAGAGTTTAGCCAAGGAAAATGTTCACAGCATAGCAGAGCACATCTGGGAGACATTTAATTTATTTATCTATATTTGAGTTATTTCTATCGCTTAGTGCTTGACAACAACAACAAAAAAAAATGTTGCATCAGACCTTAAAACTAAAGGGAGAGTTGACAGAATAATATGAGTGTCCTAAGCCCTCCACATTACATACAGTAAATGTTGGAAATCCATTTTCAGTTGGGCTGATGTGGTCATGGTCTTTTGGGGAGGGTTGACAGGAAATTTTATTTTGATTGCCATGTGCTATCCTATAAAGGAAGCTCACAGAACAGCAGAAATCTGGACTCATGCTTGTTCTTTAAGTGTTTCAATTGTCTAGTGTCACCCTGAAAATATGGGTTGCTACTCACCACTGAGCAATATCTAATTCATATAGTTTGTTTTCTGCCTGAAATGAATAAAAAAAAAACTGGGCCCTACAGGAAGAAGGCATGATGTTTTTTTTTTTTTTTAAATGCCCGTGCTACCTCCTGTATCCATATAGGAAAGGAACCCCAGTGTAGTGATAGAGACACCCGACCACCAAAAGTTTGGACAAAGACTTATCCTGTGTACAAGTAACGCAGGCATGGGGAGAAAGCAGAGACTGAGGGAATTACCAAGCAAAAACCACGCTGAATTGAAACCCATCCAAAGGGCAATACCAATCCGTAACACTATTAATGATACGATACTCTGTTATGCTTGCAGACAGGAGCATCTTGTTCTCTGAGAGGATCTACCCAGTAGATAGATGACTCAGACAGATGCAGATACCCACAGGCCATCAGTGGATGGAGCTTGGGATACTTATAAAAGAATAGGTAGAAGGATTGCAGGCCCAAAGGTAGTAGGAACTCCACAAGAAGACCAACAGAGTCAACTAACCTGGACCCTTGGGGCTGTCAGAATCTGAACCATTAAGCAAAGAACATACACAGGCTAGTCTTAGGCATCCCTGCTCATATGTAAAAGATGTGCAGCTTGACCTTCATGTGGGTCCTGAACAACTAGAACTGAGGCTATCCACAAAGCAGTTGCCTGTATATAGGATATGTTCTATTAGCTGGGTTACCTTGACTGACTTCACTGGGAGAGAAAGTACCTAGCCATGCAAATACATGAAGTGCCCTAGAGGGCAAGGAGAGAGGGTGGGAGAAGGATTGTGAAAGGGGGTGACAAGGAGGGGTCAGTGAGAGGGATGTAATATTAATAAGTAAAAAAATGTTAAAAATAATGCCTATGCCATTTTCTTTGGGTGAGATTTATTTTGATACCAGGAGCATCAAATAAGAGGAATTTATTAGAAGATCAATGACATGGTTCAATTGATAGGAATAGTCAATGAAAAAACAAACATCATTTTTGTAGGGAGCTGTATTGGATTTGGGCCTGGCCGCTTTGTGACTGCATAGCTCAAGGTGGCTATATGTGACTCTGGGCTGTATGGCCACAGATGCTCACCCCTAAGATGGCTGCTGTAAGATTATGAGATTGTTGGACAAAAGTCTCTTCCAGGAAGATTCCGGGAGTAATCACAGGATGCTGCAGCCTGAGCAAACACCAAATGTCCCTGAGCAGATTTCTGAGAAGGGTTCGCCCTTTTCAAAGAACACGTCCCCAGAAGACTGTTGCCTCTTTGTTTAAGGAGGACATCTTGCAGTTTAGTGATTTACCTTATATCCTTGGGCACTTCCCAATGCTCCCCCACCCAAAGCTTCAATTCCTGACTCAGAGCTTTAAATGCTGTACATTCCTCTCAATAAACGAGACCTTGACAACATAACCTTGCTTGGTCTCCTTCTCTCCCCCCTCCCCTTGATACTCAGGTAGAGCCTCTTCGAGACGCTGAATAACTGCACCCGCTGGATGGGTCACATTTTAAGGGAGAATAACATAATTATTATTGCTTTGATCATTGTCACTTCTTATCACGAAGTTTATTTTCTGTGTGTGTAGTATCAGGGAATATTAGACTCTCATAAGCTGATAAGATCATAGAGTAGAATATCTCAAGAAATACAGCAGGAACAGCTAAGAAATAATCAAGGAGCCACACTATGAACTCTAAAGGAAGTTACTACAGAGAGGAGATTACAAACACTGATGCAAACAGAAGACAGGGTATTAAAATCTGACTTAAGCCCATGAATAATTTTTAATATTTCTAGAGACAAACAGAGTCAGAGGGCAGAGAGAAAAGGGAAAGAGACATACAGGAAGCAGATGGGAGAGAAACACCTAGAAGTAGGGTAAGAATCTCGTACTAAAGTGTGATTCTAAAAGCACCACTGAAGAATTGACACAAGAAACTCAATGAGTCTTATTTTACAAAGAATGCAAGTTCTTTTAATTTTTAAAATTTATGTGTATATGTATGTGTCTGTATGAGTATATGCCATATGTTTTCAGGTGCCCATTGAGGGGTAAAAAGAAATCAGATTCCATGGAGCTGAAGTTATGTAGTTACAAAGTGCTGCAAACTCAACTTGGATTCAATGAAAAGCAAGAACGTTCTTAACCACAGTGCCTTCCGTCTTGCTTCCAAATCATAATTTCTTGTCACAAACTTAGCAATATTATTTTGCTGTCAATGCTTGTGTATGATGTTCAACTGTACAAAGTTTGTTCTTAGTATTTGACATACCTACATGAGTTGTCAGCCTTTTAGAAAAGTAAATATTTTCAGAAAAATAAAGGAAGTCAATAGAAGCATGCAAAATCTCGCTCTTAGATTTGCATAAGGAAAAATTAAAAAAAGAATGTCTGGATGTAAAGACCAATCTGACAAGTAAACACTTTCTTTGTTAATATTTTTGTTGTTGTTGTTGCTGCTGCTGCTGCTGCTGCTGCTGCTGTTGTTAAAATAATCGGTCCTGAATTCTACACCACTCTCTTAGATGAGAGGAAGAAATGAACTGAATACTTTGACAGCATTCACTACTTACTACAGACCAAATGGTCACCACCCACAAGAGAATGCAAAATTAAACAATATTCTATAAGTATTCCAAAAAGGAGATATAAACTGTGCTGAGAAGCAGATAAAAGATCAAGAATAAGGGTGCTATGCATGATGTCTAGCCTGAACTTGCTCTATTTTAAGGTTAATCAATGCTCTTTGAAGTGGTCTTGCTACAAGGTAGACAGGTAGACATTTTACTATACACCCACTAAACATGGACAGGACCCAGATTGAGCTCAGCCTAGATAATTGGCTTCCATTGCATTAGATGTACAGAAGCAGAATTAGGAATTTCATTCCTACTATTACATTTTTAAAGAGATAAGACAGTATAGCAAGGGATTAACTAAAGAAAACAACCTGGAAAACAAAAATAAGAACAATTGTATCCCTTCGAGGCTCTATTAGTTGCAAGGGCTATGTCAACAACCATGTGGATTTATAGCTCCCAGCAAGGATTTCAGATCTAAAATTTCAGATCAGCTTTTAAACTTGAGGAAACACTATGTCCACAATATTTTAGGAAGTTCCATATTCTTACAGTGTCTTCACCATTTTTCCCCTGTTCATCAAAATGTTGGCATCCCTTGACAAGCAGTTTCTGCTTTTCTTCTTTTCTCTCCATCCTTCCTGACAGAGTTTATACATCTATGGATGTAAATATCAATGTGTTAGGAATACTTTAATCAGTGTGAAATGATATACTATTTGCTTTTCTCATCACTGTGAGAAACAGCTTAAGAGAAGAAGCATTTTGTTGTTGTTGTTGTTGTAGTTGTTGTTGTTGTTGTTCACAGTGCTTGTGGGAAGGAACCATCACAGTGAGGCAGGCAAAGAAAGAAGCCTCAATTAATGGTGGCAGGATCCTGTGGGAACTGTTTGTCCATACAGAAAAAAATCTGGAAGCAAGGAATTTAAACAAGAGCTATTGTTATTATATTTGAAATGTGGATTTTTTAATACCAAATGAGTTAAAATTTCCTTTAGATAAGTTTGAGTAAGAAAATTAGCTTGGATAATTTACTATAGATACAACTATGGTTAATTCATATAAGGTGGCTTTAATAGTGTTGCATGTTTTATTTCTCCATGTGTGTTTTGTGTCTTTCGTTGAGTAACATTGTTTTTAACTGAATATCAGTATTTATAGACAGGACTGTAAGTCCATTATTTGGCAATAAATGCTAGCCTAATCAAATAAACAAAGAAGTGAAGTGGTCATTACCTCAAGATGTAAGAGTTCTTGAAGAGTATTGCATCCTTTATATGACAAGATGAATTGTATTATAAGAGAATAATTGATAATCTTCCTAGTACATACATTAACCCTTTCTGAAGAAATTCTGGTCAAGAAGAGATAAGTTCTATACATAAAATAAACACACTTTTATAGGTTCAGAGAAAAGTTCTAATTATACTCCTTCTCTATACATTCCTCACTTAGATTTGACAATAATGTGATAAAGATCTCTCCACATCTAATTTCAACTAACATTAAAGGTCTAGTTAGACATTATTTTTCTTAATTTGAATTGATCACATTTTCATAGACCAAGTACATCAAAAGGGTATCCTAGCAATCAAACCCACATTCCAGATAGAAGATCAGAAAGATCCTGTAATTCCAGTGAAATACACACTGTGACAATCAGTTTTCTTGGTACACACCTGTGATTTCAAGACTTGGGTGACTGAGTGGGTGAAAAAGTGACTTCAGAGCAAATCTGAGATACACAATAGTAGTTTGTCTGAAAATTAAGTGCTCCCTCTCCCTCTCCCTCTCCCTCTCCCTCTCCCTCTCCCTCTCCCTCTCCCTCGCCATCTCCCTCTCCCTCTCCCTCTCCCTCTCCCTCTCCCTCTCCCTCTCCCTCGCCAGCCATCTCCCTCTCCCTCTCCCTCTCCCTCTCCCTCTCCCTCTCCCTCTCCCTCTCCCTCTCCCTCTCCCTCTCCCTCTCCCTCTCCCTCTCCCTCTCCCTTTCCCTCTCCCTCCTGTCTCCTTCTCTCCACTCCCTTCCCCTCCCCTTTTCTCTCCTCTCCTCTCCTCTTTGATTGTCCCTTGCAGGAAAAAAATACAATTGATGTCAGGGACAGCATTTCAAAATGTAAGAACTAGACATTTCTTTGTAGTTGAGTCACCTCAGCTGTGTCAGCATATTTATTAGTATAAACTTAGACTATTTTGAATTTTTCATCATTTTCCAACCTACATAATGAATGAATATCATCCATCTTACAAAGTTTTCACGAGATAGAAATGAAAAATGTCTACAAATGTTTCATACAATATGATGGTTTATAATAAAATTCTTGGTGCTTTTTAACTTAAAACTAACAACTCTGGCACAGAGATTTTCTTCATGAGTAGTATTTGACTCCTCTAGTAAAAGGTGTTCACACTGACTGCTGTGCTATCTTCTACCCTGTTCTGAATTATAAGTAGTTAATGGCAGATCCTTAGCGGCATCAGGTGCTGGGTAATTACTTAATTAGAAAGTCATTCCCTTCTTTTTCCTTAGCAACATAACTGACGAGTAAATGTCTCCTTGACTTTTATGGGCAAATGCATTGTTCCAAAATAAATGGAGGGTTAATAAGAACAGATAGAATCAGCATGTGAGGGCAAATAAAAGTATTTTAGAAATCTTTAAAAAGATCTGGGCAGTAGAAGAGTGATTTCTAATGGAATCTTGGGCTCCCAGTTTCTGTTCTCAATCAGTTAATGCATTTCTTTCTTTCATCAATTACAGCCTGACAAAATCCTCCACATCGTGTCTGCTTTTCCTCTTGTGGAACAGGATCCCACAGGGGAGAACATAACTAATATATATATATATATATATATAATATTATTATATATTAGAAATGCTTATATATTATAATTATTATTATATTATTATATATTATATTATTATAATGCTTATTATATTATAATAGAAATATTATATATATATATTAGAAATGCTTCGCAGAAAGGTAGGAGAGATGTACTCTGAGAAACAAAATCCACTTGTGGAAAACTGCCCTTTTCATGAGAGAAGAATAATATGCTTCATGTTTAGCAATTTATGTCAAATTATGGATCATATGAAGGAAGAAAACCTCATGGAGTTCAGAGAACTCCATTTGTCATTGTCGTTTATAAGTGTATTTCTCATTACATATCATACATCTTCTATTCTTTATTTTTAGTTTTAAATAAAGTCAATGCGTATTATATAACTATATTCATTATAAATTTGGAAATATATATGCAAAGATAGACATAATGATGACAGATATGATAGATATTACAGACAAATATGATAGGTAGATAGCTATAGATACAGATGCATATATAGATATGTTAGATAGATGATAGATGACAGTAAAGAACCAGAAAACATGGTCAAAAGGGATCTTTACTGCCTTAATATTTGATTCTAAATTATATATCAGTTTATAGGTAAATATTAACTGTAAATGTGGTTTATTTTAAGGACTCAGCAGAGAGTTGAAACACTTGTAGAATATGCATATATTAATCTACATATCTTTATCACTCTCCCCACTTTTATAAAAAAAAATCACAGATATCTCATGTTTGTCTAAGTGGGACTAACAGAGGCCAATATGTAAAGAAGTTAATAGCTTAGTTTGTCAACTGACAAAGAAAACAATTACAGTGTACTCTGTTAGCCTAATTGGCCAGGTAGGTGTAGTTGTTTATATTCCAGTGAAGTCGTTGGGGTTTTCATCATTTCCATGTCACAATGACTAGAGTATGTTGTTGTATTTTCTTCAAATACTTCAAATCAATGTCTCAAGAGCTTTAGAATAATTAAAAAGGAGATACAATTCCATATTCCTCAGTTAGGATTCGATTTCTACAAAATCTTCTAGGTGGAAAACTTGGGGATTCAAGGTTAACAAGCTGTAGTTACATTAGTATAGTCAGGAGGGTTTTGCTTTTGTATCTCCACCATTACAGACTGTAAATCAGATATATGTGCCCATTGATAGCACTCTTTCCAAATTCGGGTGACCAGTAGCTAACCTGCAGTCTGACTACTTTATTAAATTATTATTCTCCTAATAGCCTTGTCTTCAATCATTAACATGTAATTAAGCATTTTAATTAGTGAATACCTTTACTTCAAAGAGGGAGCAGACAAAACAGACACCTTTCTTATATAAGGAGGTTATTTAGATTATTTTCTTCACAGAAATATCTACCTACAATCTTCCAACAAATAAAATAGTTCGCAAAGGAAAAAAAGGAAGAAGAAAAGGGTTGATTCAATGTTAGAAAACAATGATAAAGCAATCAGAAGAGCAAAATAATTAAACAGTATCAATTAATTACCATAAAATGTGAATAATGGGGTTTGAGGATTTAGCTCAGTGGTAGAGCGCTTGCCTAGCAAGCGCAAGGCCCTGGGTTCGGTCCCCAGCTCCGAAAAAAGAAAAAAGAAAAAAATGTGGATGATGTTCAGGATTCTTCCTGTGTCTGCACATGACATAGGCGATTGGCACGTGCAGAGGCCAGATGTGAACACTGGATCTGCTGACCTGGAGTTCCAGAGGTTTGAGAGGCAGCATGTAGATGCTGTGAATCAAACTTGGTTCCTCTGTGTGAAAACAACTACTTTTAACTGCTTAGCATCTCAGCCCACAGGATTCTTTTTACTCTATTTGCCCCCAGTGGTCTCTGTCTTTAAAGTAACACTTTAGATATGATTATGCTGATTTCTTCTCCATTAATTACATTGAACATAGACTGACCAATAGGTCTCACAAACATATTCAATATATGGCCTGTGGACCATCAGGATCATTACGAGTATGGCCAGCACTAAACAATACATTTATATAAAATATTCTGAGATCTTCTTTAAAGAACTTTGCAAAATTCAATTGTATTTTCTGAGTGTGGAATTTCCTTGGAACTGTAATGTATTGTCTTGTGTCAACTTGGCACAACCTAAAGTCATCTGAGAGGAGGTAACTTCATCTATAAAAATGCCTCCATAAGGCTGGGCTGTAGGCAAGCCTAAGAATTTTCTTAACTAGTGATTGATGGAAAAGGGCATAGTCTACTGTGATAGTGTGATAGTGGCATCCTTGGGTTGATGGTGCTGATTTCTATTACAAAGCAAACTGATCGAGTCAGAAGGAAGAAAGCCAGTAAGCAGCACCCTATCATGGCCTGAGCATGGCTTCAGGCTCCAGGCTTCTGCCCTGTCCTGACATCTGTGGATGATCAACAGTGATGTGGATTTGTAAGCCCAGTAAATCCTCTCTTCCAAAAGTTGCTTTGGTCATGTTGTTTTATCACAGGAATGATAACAGTAACTATGACAATAATATTGTCATGTCTCAATAATTAAAAATTTACTATTTCTAAGCAAAACCCTCATATAGTTGTGTCTCCTGCATGATGGAACTCAATCTCTTTACTGAATGTATATAAAATTGCTATAATTTTAAAACACATTTACAGTTGATTTCTCTTTTTTTCCTTTTTTATTGGAATTTTTTATTTACTTTTCAAATGTTATTCCCTTTCCCTGTTTCTAGTTCTTAAACCCCTTATCCCATAGCCCTCCCCTTCCTCTAGGAGGGTATTTCCTCACCCAATCACTCACCCACTCCAGCCTTCCCACCCTGACATTCCCCTACACTGAGGGGTACAGCCTTGGCAGGAGCAAGGATTTCTCCCATTGGTGCCCAACAAGGCCATCCTCTGCTACATATGCAGCTGGAATCATAAGTCTGTCCATGTGTAGTCTTTGTGTAGTGGTTTAGTCCCTGGGAGCTCTGGTTTGCTGGTATTGTTCTTATGGGATTGCAAGCTCCTTCATCTCTTTCAATCCTTTCTCTAATTCCTTTAAACACAATATGATCCTACATTTCACTTAACAGAACTTGGTCTCCCATCACTTCTGGTTCTTTCATAATTGTTCTTAGTGATTTTAAAATAACAATAATTCATCTATAATACATTCACATGGAAAAAATGCACGTGGATTTCTTTATGAATGTAGACCTCATTTTATAAATGTTCCTTTGGGAACTTCTTACACATAGACTTTTCTAAAGTAACTGTTACCATCCTAAGCCTTTCCTGCAGACAGATTTTATTGTGGCTACTTTTTAACACAGGTTGCATTAAAATTAGACTGAAGACAGTCAACCCAAGACTCCATACTGATTCCCAGGAACACCAGGGAAAATAGTTACTGAGTTGAAAAGGTTTCTTAACTTGAAACATCCATGAAAAACTACAGGTTGGGGACACTTTTTTAAGTATGGAGCAACACTGATTATTCTCTTCAATTCTTGACATTAGTTTGTAAAGTTATATCTCAAATATGATTCTTTAGTTTGATAAGACAATCATAATTTTTCTACTTATATTTTTGTACTCTTCATCTCATATCTTTATAGGTTTTTTTTTAAATTCTATTGGCCTTTCATAATTTTCTATTGAATTTTCTTATCTGATTTTTACTTAGCCAGGACTTTTCTTTTCTATCTTAATGTTTCATTTTCTAATATAACTCATTAGTGTT
This sequence comes from Rattus norvegicus, assembly GCF_021556685.1. Classification (NCBI taxonomy): domain Eukaryota; kingdom Metazoa; phylum Chordata; class Mammalia; order Rodentia; family Muridae; genus Rattus; species Rattus norvegicus. Next base: position 118,081,098 of record NC_141539.1, on the reverse strand, counting down.
TTAAAAATGTGTCCTGTTCCATCCACACAGATTATCTGCTGATTTTCATAAAAGATTTTTCCTTGTTTGTGACCGGAACACAATATTTGATAATTATATTTTTTGGTTTAATTTAAAAGTGACATACCGGGGTTGGGGATTTAGCTCAGTGGTTGAGCGCTTGCCTAGGAAGTGCAAGGCCCTGGGTTCAGTCCCCAGATCCGAAAAAAAGAACCAAAAAAAAAATAAATAAATAAAAGTGACATACCAAAATTGTAACAGGAAGTTTTATGCACTGAATGAGTGAAGATGTTACAAGTATTTCCGTGAAATCTCCGTTACTAGTCTGAGGGTTACATGTTTAAGTTTTTCTTATATAATCTTTATCCCATCTATAAACCTTCTTGAATGTTCATTTTAGTAAAAACTTCATACAAATTCTAAGGAATTGTGGCATTTTTTTATTTTGAAATCATCTTACAATTTACCTGTTTCAATAATGATCCATTTAGCTTCCTTGGTGTAGTTTATTCTACTACTATCCTTTCAACAGAAAAAGACCAATGTACAAATTTCAAATCAAAGAATTCTAAGATTCTCTCAGTGGCTCACCAGAACACTTAGAAGAAAACAAACCTTACATATTGAATGATATAAACTATGCAACCTTGGCCTGAAATTTTGCAAAACTTCATTTGTTGCATTTATATAATTAGTACCTAATATACTAATAAATCTTTATGTGTATAAATTTGTCACTCAGCCCAATTTTTAAATCATTATACCAAGATTTTTATGATAAAAAATAATTGCATATGGTGTTCCCATTGAAAAAATGTTCCTCATACAAGCACACACAAACACACACACACACACACACACACACACACACACACACACACACACACCACTTGAACAATCCTGCACCTTTTTATACATTTTGTTTATTGTCCCATTTGTCTCCACTCCTTTGAAATATCTCATCCCATCCTTCCATACCTCCCATTCTAGCCCCTTTTCTATTTCCTCTTTAGCATTTATATCCATTTGTAATTATTTAATTTCTCACAGGAATATGGTAGAAGGATATTTGCATGATTAATTTAAATATGCAATAGAAATTTGCATATCTATACAAAGCACATTTCTTTTCCTTACCAACAAGAACACCAGATTATTTTCAGGCAATTGCATTGGTCCATTTTACCTAGTCGCTGCACTTTTCATAAAATAAACATTTAGTGGTTCCTGGGAGTCATTTTCATATATAAAAGACCTGAACCATACTTGTCAAAATAAAAAAATAAAGTCGAAACAAAATGTAATGAGAGTTGACTGTTTAGATGAGACGTTCTCTCTACTTGAACAGTCAGAATACTAACCTCAGCAGTTTAATACAGGCAGCTGATAGACATGATGCAAGGAGAACCACGGGGAACACAGTGCATTCTAAGAATTCAAGTAATCTAGAATGTGTTTCCCATTTACAAAATGAGAGGCAATAAGACTAATTTAAAATACAAGTCAACGTCAGCCCACTAGAATGAACCAAGTCACGTTAAAATTTAGAAACTATAATAAAGTAAGTGCGAAGCCTTGATATTCACATGCCTCAGTTCTGTAAAAGCAGGAAAAGTGCTTACTCAAATCAAGCTATCAAGTGCTATAATATAAGAAGAGAGGGTAGGAAAGTAGCAAGTAAAAAACTGGTAGGATACACTTCTGTCTGTATCTGAAATCTATGAAGAACCTTGACACATTACTAAGTCTAATATATTTTTGAGAAGAGTATTATATCACAAAGGATAGCTTCACATTCCGTACAGCCAATGTGCTTGACCACCCAGTTTCCCTGCCCATATCTCCTAAGTGCTGTGATTATAAACATACACAGATACGTCTGTTTCTTTTTATGTTGGGGGTTAAACTCAAGACTTGTTGAATGCTAGGCAATGATTCTACCAACCACGCTGCATCCCCGTCCCTAATGCTTTATTTTTAATGAGGCATATGGGAAGCTATGGGAATGAGTTATTCATTTTCTCAGTGATTAGAAAAGACAGAACTGGGAAGGGGATTTGATATCCCATGTCTGTAGTCTGAGACTCCCTACTTACCATGAGTGAACATGTCTGTCACTGTGTACAGCAGATTATATCCCTGCCCCCAAACCAATGTGTTCTTGTATATGCAGTATTATTTGGAAGTAAGGCATTTATAAATGTATTCAAGCTATGGTGAAACAACACTGCATACATTTAATAAATCATACCTGCCTGCATAAAAAAAGGAGAAAGGAGTTAGTACCTGTGTTCAAGAATGAAATGGGGAATAATATGTAAAAAGAGAAATGTAGACTTAATAAGAATGCAGCAAGATGGCTGCAATCATCAGAAGCTTACATATATCTCTGAAGAGCCTTCGGAAGCAGCATGATCTCTTTACACCTTGATTTCAGATTCCTTTCATCAGAATTGCATGCCAGCAAATTGCTGTTGTTTCAAGTCACACCATTCTATTTAATGTTACAGAAACCCTGATAAGTGAGCGCACTGTTTAGGTCATGAGTAATAGGAGATATTCCTTGTTGCCCTCTCCAGTTTCTTCCATCAAGGAAGGGTCTGCCTCCAGTGTTCAATAAATTATGATCGTTCATTTATTTCTTTGTTCATTCAAATATATATCTTTTTTCTATAGTGTAGGCGAATGGATTCTATGCATTCTGTTTGAAATAAAAATGTATCGAAAATGTGAATCCACTTTATGTACATGGTTCAATGGGAAAAACATTTACCACACAAGTGTGAGGACTTGAGACTAAATCTCCAGACTTAGCAGGGTTCCTTTGCAACTCCCGTGGCCGCTGTGATGAGGCATGAGGCAAAAACAGATACCCTTTCCTAGCTTGCGCATCCATGAACAGCAGCCAAGTAATGGAAGGACCTTGGGACACTTAGGGAAAACTAGGAGAAAGGATTATGAACCCTGACGAGAAGAGGCACTGCATAGGAACACAAACAGACCTAACGAACCTGGAACCTTGGGGCTCTCCAAGTCTAAACCACCAACCAAAGAACAAACTTGGACTGGACATAGGTCTCCCTCCTCATATGTAGCAGATGTGCAGCTTGACCTTCATGTGGGTCCTGCACAACTGGAACAAGAGAAGCTGTGGTGAGAATTCCTGTCTTTGGTAAGAATCATTCTTATTTTGTTCCATTCCACAGCTTTAAGCTCCAAAACTGACTTCTATGGACTTTTTTAAAAAAAGATTTATTTATTTATTATATGTAAGTATGCTGTAGCTGTCTTCAGACACCAGAAGACGGCATCAGACATCATCATAGATGGTTGAGAGCCACCATGTGGTTGCTGGGATTTGAACTCAGGACCTCTGGAAGAGCAGTCAGTGCTCTTAGCCACTGAGCCATCTCTCCAGCCCTCTATGGACCTTTTTGAAGGAGAACTTCTGCATGGTTCTTAATAGTGTATACAAAGGCATATCTAACAACCATGGAGGGGGGAAAGGTTTTTTTTCCTCTGGTTCTTCTCTGTTGAGGATTGGTTTATTACTATGGATTGAAATGCTAAATTCTATACTAAAAAATCTAGGGTTATGACTGACTTCTAAGGTTATCAAGCTTTTGTTGTGCAAACCTTGTTCCTTGATTTAAAACTATTGGTCAAAGATAAGAGATAGGTGGGTTTGGAATGACCTGTTTGGAGGAAGAGATAAGGGAAGAACAAGGAAGATGTGAGGGAGTCGGAAACCCTGATGGGGGAAAGGAGAAACCATGAGCATGTGGCCAGAAGAAACTACACAAACCTGGGTTATGCTGCTTGGGAGGAAGCCGGCCCGGTCTGCAGTTAAAGGAATATATTGGGGGTAAGCGCCAGTAACAATCAAAGCTGAATAAATAACAACAACAAGAAAAGAGATTCAATCTCAAATATGGTAGTAAAGAGCTCATACTCATACTGCTGCTCTCAGACCTCTGCATGTATCCTGTTCAACACACACATGCACACATGAACACCATGCAAAAACACAGAAAGAAGAGAAAGAGAAAAAAACTGAATCAATGCACTAAATCTGAATTTGGAATTTTTTTCCAAATAAAAACATATAAATGCTTCAGAAATCCAGTGATTAAAAAGTGTTTTTGAGAACCAATTACTTCATAATTGGAAAGGGCCAACATCAACCAGAACCCAAGAGAAGCCCAGGTTAGGCAGTACTTTTGAGACTCTGCCATCTCACGGCTTTGGAATAAATATCCATACTGCTTGGCAGAAAGTGATGTTGGATCTTGGGGTGTGTTTTCCTACTCCCTCAGACGAAATTCAAAGTGAGCAGACATTAATAAATGAATTTGTTTTGCTGGGTTTTAGATGAAAACAAATCTAACCATCAAGAAAAATACATCTTGCCCTTTAAGCCTTCTTCCTGACTCCTGCTTATAAGCAATGTGCCAAGAGGATCAGAAAGCTGCCCTAACGTAAGAGCATCTGATAGGAAGGAACCCTCTGCCCTTGAATTGGTAGCTTGCTGTGGCTACATGCAGAGCACCAGGAAACTAGAAGCTAAGAACCACTCAGCAGAGCACCAGTAAACTGGAAACTATGGACTCCTCGGCAAGAAGAAAGAGTCACTATGAAACACTCATCAACAAAGGTTTCCTACCTTCTGAAAGAGTGCTGATGTTGGCATGTTGTTGGTTGCGCAGAGACAATGATTGTGGTACTCTTGAAGGGTCATTACCATGCGTAAGACACCACAGGAACAACTTACTCTGTGACCAAGCTCCATTCTATCTCCTACATATGAAAAGGAACAGAGGGGCTCGGTTGCTGGATTGCTGGATTAGCTGTTCCTGGTTGGTAAAATTGTAGACCGCCTTTAGCTAAATTCTTTATCCACACAAAAGAGAAAATGTTCATAAATATTTGCACCAAGTAGTCACTGCAAGACACACAAACAAAAACAATAATCTCAATAACCCATTTTAATATTTATTTGCTTACTTGTATGTTCTCTTTTACTTGAAATTATCTAACCGGTCAGCTAAGAGGGAGCGCTAACAACACTTTGTAATTTCGGAATTTCCTGTTCTGATGTTTACTACATTATCTATGTAAAGGATTTCATGTGCACTGATGCCTGTTCATGCAAGTATTATGTCTATGTATTTAGATGATAAATACATAAATAAACAAACATCAAACGCAAACGTCTCAAGCAGCAGAAAAGAATTCACTAGGTCTCAGTATTGAGAAATGTGCAGCAGGCTTCTTTCAACAATTTAAATCACAGGGAGAAAACATTATTGTAACTCTCTCTCATGTCTCTGAAGTATAGCCTCCCTTTTCAGCAAGCATTTGCTATCGTTGTCCAGTGGACTTGTCATGAAAAGAATATAATGGAAGGAAATGAAAATGTATGGTAACTCTCATTATTCCTCAAGTAATACACAGTAGAGAAAGTCAGACCGAACCTTAAAACAAGTGCAGTTTCAAAGCTGTGCGCTTCCTGATAGCTCTTTAATTTCATTTAAACTGGAAAATCATCTCTTCTGTTCGGGTAGATTAGAAAAGGAGGAAGATGTTTCCCATGGCTTTCAGCAAATGTCTAAGTTTCTACCAGCTGAGGAGAAAACAACTGAGCATGTATGACACGGCTTTTGAGCTACTCTTAGCATTGGTGACAGCTTCTGCTTCCTTCAAACACAGACAAAAGTAAGGCATAGAAATTGAGTGCATAATTAGATCAGGAAGGAGAGTGGTCTGGAGTCCAATAGTGTTAAGTTCAGAAGATGATAGACTTGAAATTATGGCATGGACATAATGCATAATATATTTTGAAGTAAGGTCGTATGACATCTAAAACAATATAGAACTTGAAGCAAGAGTCTTACAATCTGCAAACTGAGGACTTCCTTAAAGTACTGAATTTTCAGAATTTGAAAACGCCACAATGGAGTAAAAACAAAACACAGGAATTTCACTTTATGAATTTTCTAAGACGCGTTTCAGGACAGAAAACAATGTTCCTACCACCTCACTTCTCTTTTACTAATTAATGATGAACATGCATAAATTAAATCAATTTAGAATAGATTATTATTATTTTTATTGTATATATTGTTTATTCGTATGGAAACTCCCATCCCATCACTCCTCCCCTTGCTTCTATGAGGTTATACCCCCAAACGCTTTCCTCCCCAACCTGGCATTCCCCTACACTGGGGCATTGAGTCTTCCTTGGACCATTGATGTCCAACAAGGCCATCTTCTGCTACATATGCAACTGGAGCCATGGGTTGCTCCATGTGTACTCTTTGGTTGGTAATTTAGTCCCTGGGAACTCAGGGGAGTCAGGTTGGTTGATACTGTTATTCTTTCTGAGGGGTTGCAAGCACCTCCAGCTTCTTCGGTCAGTTCTTTAATTCTTCCATTGGGCATCCCTACTCAGTACAATGGTTGGCTGCAAGTATTTGCCTCTGTATTTGTCAGGTTCTGGAAGAACCTTTCAGGAAACAATTCTATCCGTCTACTCTTGGCATCTGCAATATTGTCTAGATTTGGTTGCTGTGTGGATCTCCTAGTGGAACAGTTTCTGGATGGCCTTTCCTTCAATCTATGCTGCACATTTTCTCTATATATGTCCTCTTTTGAGTATTTTGTTCCCCCTTCTAAGAAGGACTGAAGCATCCATGCTTTGGTCTTCCTTCTTCTTAAGCTTCATGTGGTCCTTAAAATGTAACTTGGCTGTCCCGAGTTTTTGGTCTAATATCCACTTGTCAGTGAGTGCATACCATGGGCATTTTTTTTTGTGATTGGATTACCTCACTCAGGATGATATTTTCTCATTCCTTTCATTTGCCTAAGAATTTCATAGAATCATTGTTTTTAATAGCTGTGTAGTATTACATTGCGTAAATGTACGATATTTTCTGTATCCATTCCTTTGTAGAAGAATATCTGGGTTCATTCTAGTTTCTGACTATTATAAATAAAGTTATTATGAACATAGTGGAACATGGGTCCTTGCTATATGTTGGAACATCTTTTGGGTATATGCCCAAAATGGTATAGCTTAGTCTTCAGGTAGTACTACTATTTTCTGAGGAACCACCAGACTGATTTTCAGAGTGGTAGGACCAGCTTGCTATCCCACTAACAATGGAGGATTTTCCTTCTTTCTCCACATCCTCACCAGTGCCTGCTGTCACCTGAGTTTTTGATCTTAGCCATCTGACTGTTGTGAGGTGGAATCTTAGGGTTCCTTCTCTTTCTACTTTGTGGTGGAATATGTTTAGTCCTCTTTGAAGGTCTGATAGAGTTTTGCATTAAACCCATCTGGTCCTGGGCTGGTTTATTTTATTTTTTTTGGTTGGGTGACTTTTAAGGACTGCCCCTATTTCTTTAAGAGGTTATGGGACTGTTTAGATGGTGTGTCTGATCCTGATTTAACTTCAGTACCTGGTATCTAGAATATTATCCATTTCCTCTAAATTTTCAAGTTTCGTTGAGGCTTTTGTAGAAGGATCTGATGATTTTTTTTTAATTTCCTCGGTTTCTCTTTTTATTTCTCCCTTTTCAGTTGTGATTTTGTTAATTTGGATCCTCTCTCTGTGTGTGTCCTCTTGTTAGCCTGGCTAAGGGTTTATCTGTATTGTTGGTTTTGGCACCAAATATACTTACTATTGAGGAGCATAATTTCAGAACAGAATTTCACTAGAAATTAGATTAACATAACAGAATTAAAACTAAGCAATAAATATGTTTATGAACAACATTATGTTAATTCTGTGAGAATTTTCAAGACTGTTTATTCTATTCTATTTAGAGAATCTTTTAAGAGATTCTTAAAGATAAGAATCTTTTAAGGTATTATTATTTAATAATTTTCAATAGCTGAGTATATGTCATATGGATATTTATTTCTATTTCACTGCTTATAAATTTTGATAGAAATATTGTAGGAAATTGTAGAGAAATTCTACTGTCAGAATATATTGTATGAAGGAAAAAATATTTTGTTTTAAAGATTCTTTAATTTAAAAGAATTTATGCAAATATCTTTATCAAGGTTAATGTATATTAGTATTTCAATAGCTAGGCTTGCTCTTTTCATAGAGTCAACAAATGTCCTGTCTAGGGCGTTATTTGCCATTGGGAATGAAGGCGGCTCTGTAACATAAACTAACCTCTTCTTTATATTCTTATCTTTTTAAAAAAATTATCTGTCCTTGTAATTTTTTGATCACAAATGTTATCACAGTTTCATGTTACATGCTTTATATTATGTTCCTCTCATCTTTCCCATCCCCCCTGACTTCTACAAGCCCTATCCCTGGTTACAAATGTCTTTCCCTTATTCTTTAGTTTTGATCTTTTTTAGAGTCCTACAGAATACAACCAAGGCCATCTGTGTGTCCCTAAGGATGGAATAAGTTATCAAAGCCTTGTAGGCTCACCAGTGATTATAAAATATCATAACAAATGTCTCTCTATTCCAGAATTGTTGGTTTTATTAGAGATCAGCAGTAAGTCTTAGGGCCCAAAATAGAGTTGAAGTGGACTATCTGGAGAAACTCCTCCTTTACCAAAGTGGACCTCTTCTCAGTGTTTTAAGGTTCTCACTTAGCAAAGTTCACAGGGCTTAGATGATATTTTGCTGCAGAATTCTGAAACAATATAATTTTTCAACCTTAGTTCTAAATAACATCCATGTTATTTAGGACTTGAGATACTTTTGTTAGTATGTACAAAAATCAAAGAAGCAAACAAACAAAAACACAAACAAAAAGATAGTGATTAATATAAAGCAGAAACTCCCCAATATATTAAGTAGATCTCATGGATGCTTCGGAGGAATCAGAAAGTCTCAGAAACTCTTCACTGAAATATCTTTCAGGATTTCAGTTAAAATTGTAGTCAAAAGCACTTGAAAGTGTATTAATTAGATTTGATGAGGCTCAAAAGAATCCGGAATTGGGTCATTGTAACTTCTGTCTTGTTGATGCTGGTGAATATGTCCAAAAGTTGTGAGATGTAAATAGATTATTGTGGAGTTGACAAGTAAATGTATGGAATAATAAATAACATTTAAAGATTTGTCTGACACTTGTTTATAGATCACTCAGATTTTTATTTACAATGGATATTTAGGATGTATTATAAAATAATTTATTTTTTAAATGCTGAAAAACAAACAAAACATAATTAACTATATAAATTTCTCACACACAAGAGTACTTTATGCCAGTGTGGTTTATATACTGCAAGCTAACTAATAGTTTTTTTGCTCAACCAAATGTGCTTATACCATCTAAAACATGAAATAATTAATAATAATTTAAAGAATAATGAAAGATGTTCAAATGGAATAGAATAGATTGGTAAATCCATTCATTTCCAATTTTCTGAATAGTTACAATAATTTCCTTGATATTCTAAAATAGTAATATAGGATTAAGAATGCTCAGTGAATGGCCTCTTGTATATGGCAGCAAGTAAGTAAGTAAGTAAGTAAATAAATAAATATTCATTAAATTAAAGGTAAATTCTTCTGAGTCATGTCACTAGTAAGAGCTGTTTCAATTTCTGTGGTTCATATCAATTGTCTTTAATGTTTTAAAAGATAAGTCCTTTGTCTCTTGAGTTGCTTTTTAAGTTATTCTCAAACAAAAAATAATACACTCATTATGAGGAATCATAATATACAAGAACAAGAGAAAAAACAATGGGAAATAAAGGATCTCCCATGAAAATCACAGTGAGGTCTTGTCAGAGACATGAATTAATTAGTTAATTGTTTTCCAAGTTCATGGCAATTATGGCAGACATGTGAAATGTGTCTTCTGCTTCATGATAGAAGAAAAGGTTTCCTTGACGATGCACTTGAGACACATGACAAACTGGCACAGTTGTGATAAATTCGTGTTGGGGATTCATCTGGCACTGCAATTTACTCAAATACTAAATACTATCTGGTTGGAGTCCCAAGGAACAGCTTCTAATGTACATCAAATGATTTTGTATGTACTTTGCTTGCCAGTCTTCTCTTACTTGTTGAATAAGAGTGACTACAGCCAATTATCAAGGAGAGTAGACATGAGTGAAGCTTTGGTACTGGGCAGGATGTCACAGGTAGGAACCAACAGAAAGAGAGAGTGAGAGAGCAACGGCATGGGGGGAGAAGATGGTAGAGAGAACAGGTCTCCATTACACAAGATGTACTAGGACCTAGAGTCTTCAGACACTGATGGAGCAGAAATAGCAAGACTCAAACAGCAAGTAACATGGGGAGCTCAGCTGGGAAATAGCCACTCTAACACAGAAAAGTAGTTAAGGGACAATTGTCCAGTAATTGTGTTAAAGTTGATTAAGTAAATGCATAGGATTCTGCCTATTATTGGGAGGAAATGGCCAGGTCATAATAAGAACTAACATAATAATAACAACACATTTGCTTGGTCTGCAGAATCTGTGTCAGTCCTGTAAAGCAGGCCTTCCTATCCTTTTTATCCCATCTTTTGCCGAAAAGCTCAGATTCTTCTTTCTTTATCTGAGCCTTTGTCAGGGGCTCAAATACTATTTTTGTTAAAAAGCCAGAGTACCCTTTGGATCTAATCTAGAATAATACCTGTACCCACACACATATGATCTACACCAGAAGCACAGCATAACGATATACAATTACACAACACACACACACACACAGACACACACACACACACACACACACACACACACACACACCAAACAGAAGAAACAGAAATTTGATATTCATTGGGAAACAGATCATTTCAGGTGACCTACTACAGATAATTTTAAAGAAACATCGTTGTGCATGTCCTCTGTGGGACCCTGAAAGTGTCACTTCTAAAGGGACCCCTGTGAAGTGGTAAGCATGTATACTGTGCCTTGAACTAAATAGTGATAAGTGCTTTGAAAAGTACTCGGTCCCTACCTGTGACCCACAGCTTGGTAACCGAAGTTAGACCTACCTCTATTCTCCTTGATAATTGGCTGTAGCCACTTTTATTTAACCAGTCAGAGAAGCTTGGCAAGCAAAAGTTTGAACAACACTAACCAGCTCTTGGCCACTTGCCCCCCCCCATCACAACAAATGATAAGATGTTATATTGTGTTGACTCATACATGAAAGTAACTCTACAAAAGTTTATGGCTATAAATTCTTTTGGTTATCATGAAATGAAGGACATTTTCCCTCACCTTGTTGTTGTTGTTGTTGTTGTTGTTGTTGTTGTGAATCTTCAAAACAGTATTTTTTATTGTTAGGAATTCCACATTAAATACCTTGCTCATAGTCACTTCCCAGTCTGTCCATGTCTTCCCCCCTTCTCTTGTGACCTACCCCCAAAACATAATTTAAAAACTTTAACTTATATCACCATATACTCACTAAGGCAAGGTGAAATGCCCAGTGGCCAGGCTCCTTAAAAAACTGAGTCATTCTCCACAGGCAACACCACCAGTTGCTATCAATTATGTATAGCTACACTTCAGCACCCTAATCACGATTTTAAAGAGTTCTCTTTGATGGTTTTCCTTTTTGGCTCTTACTTTTTGGCAGTGGTGTTGGATGGGGGTCTACAGAGCTAGGGGTTGTCACAGAAACCTTCTATATTTGTCTTTCTCAATTATGCATCTGCAACCATCAATATTACTGCTAAAGTAGCTTCCTCGCTCCTTACTGTCAGTACGAATTTGGCTCATGGTCTTCCACATGACTTCTGGCTATAGAGAAGACCACAAACAAAGACCCCAACTGCAGTAGGACGTGAAGCCAAATAAAGCCCATAGAGGGAGTTTGGACCATGGACATCAAAGTGGAGTTGTGTAGCAAGTCAGGTCACTCATTTAATATAGCCCCTGGAAGCCACATGACCCACAAACATTAACATGGTATAGATGGTGGACATCTGCTTGACATTGGGATATAACACAAGCCAAATTATTAATCCAGCTTCCGGCCACATCAGAAGCACTGACCAACATATGGTCTTTAGCAGCATTACAAAGCATGGTGGTTCTAATAAAGAACATTTTTGATACTTCTTAGTATCTCCACTTCCCATTTAAGAAGTCCCTATATAAGTTGTGTGGCCATTTTATAATTGAGATTCTCAAATTAAAAGAACAGACTTTCAGGGGCTGGGGATTTAGCTCAGTGGTAGAGCGCTTGCCTAACAAGCTCAAGGCCCTGAGTTCGGTCCCCAGCTCTGGAAAAAAAAAAAGAACAGACTTTCAAGATACATGTATGTATGTAAGTTTTTATTCACATATCCCAATCAGTACATTTCGGTAAGAAAGCAGATGGATATACACAGTAATAAAGTGAAAAGTCAGGCTGACAAAGATATACTTTGCTCAGTTTTTACATAAACTTTCTTCAGATACGGATTCACAAAGTGAGGATAATTTTCTTGTCCTTCCATACTTCATTTGCATTATGGTGCAGTTTGGTGTTATTTTCTGGAAAAAGAGGGAAGAACTCGCCATGGTTTCCTTGAGGATTTTTCTGTTTTTTTTTTTTTCCACCAAACAGATAATCTTACTACAGCTTTTCCTGATAATAGACAGAAATCAACTGTCATTATCCACCTATAATTGGCCACCTGAAGAATCTCGGGTTCTTGGAAAGAGAACATTAGAGTTTTCCCTTTTTTACTCAAACTAATCCTGGCTATATCATTGTTAATGACCCAGAGAAGCACTGCTATTTTTGAAAAATTGATTGGCACATTTGAATAATAGAGTACTCATTGAACACCTCTGCATTTTACAAATAAAAGTAAACAAAAGAACACCATCGCACAGATCCATCCATTCATGCCTTACAAACTCATGTATTGCTGTCTTCTTGTTTCTCTTGAGTCTCTTGTCTGATACATAAATTCTGAAACTAATCGTTGGAGATATAGGATGCAGAAGTGTTCTCTACCTCCCTAGTGGCTCACATGTTGCTGCTCAAATAGATAATGTAATTTTAGAAATCGACAGAAATGAGCTATTTGACCATTACATGTAATGATGGCTGTGACTGCAGATCCCAGATCTTTCTGAAGAAGTGAATCACCCTAGTGACCTGGGGAAATATATTTCCTAAGATAAATAGATATGAAAGCATTCACTTATATCTTAGTAATGGTTATATATCAGGTACTATTTTAAGTCTATAAAATTTAATTTTTACCATAATTTTATGAGGTATATATTATCACAATTTTGTATTTTGGAGACTAAGTCACAGAGAAGTTCATAAATCACTTTAGAGCTATAGAAGAAGTAAATATAACTTGAATATGAAGCTTCTACTGGTTGTCATGTTTTCGCAATGCTCTCCTGGTAAGGAATTAGAAGAGTTTTAGTTTTACATTTCATACAGTCTCAATGTTGGCTTTTCATTAAGTTCACTCATCAAACCCCTATACTCCAAGACGGTTGAGCGTAAACAGAATTATTGTCTGATTAAGTTCGTTTTTACTCAATGTAACACCCAATATTTAGAGAAGATTACAGTCACTTAAAAGAAAAATGTCCTCCACTGTCTTGGGCATTGGAATGTTTGGTCTGCTATTGGTATTATTGGTATTCTTTTTTTAAAATCTTTTTTTTTAAGGATATACTATGTTCTTTATTTTAGCAATAGGAAATTCAAGCTTAGACTTTGTAACCACAGCATCACTTGAATTTGAAGATAAATGCTTTTACTTTCTGGTTTTACATTTTGGATGACAGTTAGTCCTTTTTTCACTAAACATGGCATTTATTTTTGGTAACTATATACAAAATTTAGAAACTAAATTTATCATGTTATTACTATTATAATAATTACTTAAAATATCATGAGTACTAATTAATAGTTCATAACATATTATGAAAGGTGACATACATGTAAAGTCAATTGTTTTTGTATTATTTTTGTACTCTGAAGAAATTATTTCTCTTGAATATATAAGTGACAATTAAATTTCACTATATGTCATCAAAGTAATAATTCATCTCAGAATTTGCTTTTAAAAATGCTTGGGGCTTCAACTTTGACATTACGATTAGTAAGCATCATTGGGCTCTACTCAAGTAATCAGAATATTTATATCTGCTTTACTAGAATTTTATTTATCAGGATAGATCATCAATAATTAGACCATCATTACTTTCCTTAATGGAATAATCTTTCTTGAATGCACCCATCCCTTAAATGAGTTTTAAAAGGCAAAACTGATTTTAATTTTACATTTAGTTAGAATGTGCTATGTAGGGGCTGGGGATTTAGCTCAGTGGTAGAGAGCTTACCTAGGAAGCGCAAGGCCCTGGGTTCGGTCCCCAGCTCCGAAAAAAAAAGAACCAAAAAAAAAAAAAAAAAGAATGTGCTACGTAAATATTCCTGCTACTGTTCCCTTCATATAAACTTTTTCCAGCCTTTTGCTTCAATATTTAAGCATCTAAGTACAAGTCCATACCTAACAGCATATTAAAGAAATACCACATGTGTATGATAATTTGATTTGCACTTAATAGACATAAAAAATCTGAGTGAAAGCATTTTTAAAACAAAATGGACAAAACAATAATCGTAAATATTTCATTCTGTTAAGAAAAAGAGCAGCCCATTTTAAGAGGTAAAGACTTTTGCTTCATTCTGTTAGAATATGGGAGATATATACTCAATGCTCCAGTGCAAACTATTGATTATTTCCCTATCTTCAAATGGAGGGAAAGGCATTTTTTTTTCGTTTTAATTGTTTATTTATTTTTTTTATTAACTTGAGTATTTCTTATATACATTTCAAGTGTTATTCCTTTCCCGGTTTCCGGGCAAACATCCCCCTCCCCCCTCCCCTTCCTTATGGGTGTCCCCCTCCCAACCCTCCCCCCATTGCCGCCCTCCCCCCATAGTCTACTTCACTGGGGGTTCAGTCTTAGCAGGACCCAGGGCTTCCCCTTCCACTGGTGCTCTTACTAGGATATTCATTGCTACCTATGGGGTCAGAGTCCAGGGTCAGTCCATGTATAGTATTTAGGTAGTGGCTTAGTCCCTGGAAGCTCTGGTTGCTTGACATTGTTGTACTTTTGGGGTCTCGAGCCCCTTCAAGCTCTTCCAGTTCTTTCTCTGATTCCTTCGACGGGGGACCTATTCTCAGTTCAGTGGTTTGCTGCTGGCATTCGCCTCTGTATTTGCTGTATTCTGGCTGTGTCTCTCAGGAGCGATCTACATCCGGTTGCTCTCGGTCTGCACTTCTTTGCTTCATTCATCTTGTCCAATTGGGTGGCTGTATATGTATGGGCCACATGTGGGGCAGGCTCTGAATGGGTGTTCCTTCAGTCTCTGTTTTAATCTTTGCCTCTCCCTTCCCTGCCAAGGGTAATCTTTTTCCTCATTTAAAGAAAGAGTGAAGCATTCACATTTTGATCATCAGTCTTGAGTTTCGTTTGTTCTAGGGATCTAGGGTAATTCAAGCATTTGGGCTAATAGCCACTTATCAATGAGTGCATACCATGTATGTCTTTCTGTGATTGGGTTAGCTCACTCAGGATGATATTTTCCAGTTCCAACCATTTGCCTACGAATTTCATAAAGTCATTGTTTTTGATAGCTGAGTAATATTCCATTGTGTAGATGTACCACATTTTCTGTATCCATTCCTCTGTTGAAGGGCATCTGGGTTCTTTCCAGCTTCTGGCTATTATAAATAAGGCTGCGATGAACATAGTGGAGCACGTGTCTCTTTTATATGTTGAGGCATCTTTTGGGTATATGCCCAAGAGAGGTATAGCTGGATCCTCAGGCAGTTCAATGTCCAATTTTCTGAGGAACCTCCAGACTGATTTCCAGAATGGTTTTACCAGTCTGCAATCCCACCAACAATGGAGGAGTGTTCCTCTTTCTCCACATCCTCGCCAGCATCTGCTTTCACCTGAGTTTTTGATCTTAGCCATTCTCACTGGTGTGAGGTGAAATCTCAGGGTTGTTTTGATTTGCATTTCCCTTATGACTAAAGATGTTGAACATTTCTTTAGGTGTTTCTCAGCCATTTGGCATTCCTCATCTGTGAATTCTTTGTTTAGCTCTGAACCCCATTTTTTAATAGGGTTATTTGTTTCCCTGCGGTCTAACTTCTTGAGTTCTTTGTATATTTTGGATATAAGGCCTCTATCTGTTGTAGGATTGGTAAAGATCTTTTCCCAATCTGTTGGTTGCCGTTTTCTCCTAACCACAGTGTCCTTTGCCTTACAGAAGCTTTGCAGTTTTATGAGATCCCATTTGTCGATTCTTGATCTTAGAGCATAAGCCATTGGTGTTTTGTTCAGGAAATTTTTTCCAGTGCCCATGTGTTCCAGATGCTTCCCTAGTTTTTCTTCTATTAGTTTGAGTGTGTCTGGTTTGATGTGGAGGTCCTTGATCCACTTGGACTTAAGCTTTGTACAGGGTGATAAGCATGGATCGATCTGCATTCTTCTACATGTTGACCTCCAGTTGAACCAGCACCATTTGCTGAAAATGCTATCTTTTTTCCATTGGATGGTTTTGGCTCCTTTGTCAAAAATCAAGTGACCATAGGTGTATGGGTTCATTTCTGGGTCTTCAATTCTATTCCATTGGTCTATCTGTCTGTCTCTGTACCAATACCATGCAGTTTTTATCACTATTGCTCTGTAATACTGCTTGAGTTCAGGGATAGTGATTCCCCCTGAAGTCGTTTTATTGTTGAGGATAGCTTTAGCTTTTTGTTATTCCAGATGAATTTGCAAATTGTTCTGTCTAACTCTTTGAAGAATTGGATTGGTATTTTGATGGGGATTGCATTGAATCTGTATATTGCTTTTGGTAAAATGGCCATTTTTACTAAATTAATCCTGCCAATCCATTAGCATGGGAGATCTTTCCATCTTCTGAGGTCTTCTTCAATTTCTTTCCTCAGTGTCTTGAAGTTCGTATTGTACAGATCTTTTACTTGCTTGGTTAAAGTCACACCGAGGTACTTTATATTATTTGGGTTTATTATGAAGGGTGTCGTTTCCCTAATTTCTTTCTCGGCTTGTTTCTCTTTTGTATAGAGGAAGGCAACTGATTTACTTGAGTTAATTTTATACCCAGCCACTTTGCTGAAGTTGTTTATCAGCTTTAGTAGTTCTCTGGCGGAACTTTTGGGATCACTTAAATATACTATCATGTCATCTGCAAATAGTGATACTTTGACCTCTTCTTTTCTGATCTGTATCCCCTTGATCTCCTTTTGTTGTCTGATTGCTCTGGCTAGAACTTCAAGAACTATATTGAATATGTAGGGAGAGAGTGGGCAGCCTTGTCTAGTTCCTGATTTTAGTGGGATTGTTTCAAGTTTCTCTCCATTTAGTTTAATGTTAGCAACTGGTTTGCTGTATATGGCTTTTACTATGTTTAGGTATGGGCCTTGAATTCCTATTGTTTCCAGGACTTTTATCATGAAGGGGTGTTGAATTTTGTCAAATGCTTTCTCAGCATCTAATGAAATGATCATGTGGTTTTGTTCTTTCAGTTTGTTTATATAATGGATCACGTTGATGGTTTTCCGTATGTTAAACCATCCCTGCATGCCTGGGATGAAGCCTACTTGATCATGGTGGATGATTGTTTTGGTGTGCTCTTGAATTCGGTTTGCCAGAATTTTATTGAGTATTTTTACATCGATATTCATAAGGGAAATTGGTCTGAAGTTCTCTTTCTTTGTTGTGTCTTTGTGTGGTTTAGGTATAAGAGTAATTGTGGCTTCGTAGAAGGAATTCGGTAGTGCTCCATCTGTTTCAATTTTGTGGAATAGTTTGGATAATATTGGTATGAGGTCTTCTATGAAGGTTTGATAGAATTCTGCACTAAACCCGTCTGGACCTGGGCTCTTTTTGGTTGGGAGACCTTTAATGACTGCTTCTATTTCCTTAGGAGTTATGGGGTTGTTTAACTGGTTTATCTGTTCCTGATTTAACTTCGATAACTGGTATCTGTCTAGGAAATTGTCCATTTCCTGAAGATTTTCAAGTTTTGTTGAATATAGTTTTTATAGTAAGATCTGATGATTTTTTGAATTTCCTCTGAATCTGTAGTTATGTCTCCCATTTCATTTCTGATTTTGTTAATTTGGACGCACTCTCTGTGTCCTCTCGTTAGTCTGGCTAAGGGTTTATCTATCTTGTTGATTTTCTCAAAGAACCAACATTTGGTTCTGTTGATTCTTTCTATGGTCCTTTTTGTTTCTACTTGGTTGATTTCAGCTCTGAGTTTGATTATTTCCTGCCTTCTACTCCTCCTGGGTGTATTTGCTTCTTTTTGTTCTAGAGCTTTTAGGTGTGCTGTCAAGCTGCTGACATATGCTCTTTCCTGTTTCTTTCTGCAGGCACTCAGCGCTATGAGTTTTCCTCTTAGCACAGCTTTCATTGTGTCCCATAAGTTTGGGTATGTTGTACCTTGATTTTCATTAAATTCTAAAAAGTTTTTAATTTCTTTCTTTATTTCTTCTTTGACCAGGTTATCATTGAGTAGAGCATTGTTCAATTTCCACGTATATGTGGGCATTCTTCCCTTATTGTTATTGAAGACCAGTTTTAGGCCGTGGTGGTCCGATAGCACGCATGGGATTATTTCTATCTTTCTGTACCTGTTTAGGCCCATTTTTTGACCAATTATATGGTCAATTTTGGAGAAAGTACCATGAGGAGCTGAGAAGAAGGTATATCCTTTTGCTTTAGAATAGAATGTTCTATAAATATCCGTTAAGTCCATTTGGCTCATGACTTCTCTTAGTCTGTCGACATCACTGTTTAATTTCTGTTTCCATGATCTGTCCATTGATGAGAGTGGTGTGTTGAAATCTCCCACTATTATTGTGTGAGGTGCAATGTGTGCTTTGAGCTTTAGTAAGGTTTCTTTTACGTATGTAGGTGCCCTTGTATTTGGGGCATAGATATTTAGGATTGAGAGTTCATCTTGGTGGATTTTTCCTTTGATGAATATGAAGTGTCCTTCCTTATCTTTTTTGATGACTTTTAGTTGGAAATTGATTTTATTTGATATTAGAATGGCTACTCCAACTTGCTTCTTCTGACCATTTGCTTGGAAAGTTGTTTTCCAGCCTTTCACTCTGAGGTAGTGTCTGTCTTTGTCTCTGAGGTGTGTTTCCTGTAGGCAGCAGAATGCAGGGTCCTCGTTGTGTATCCAGTTTGTTAATCTATGTCTTTTTATTGGGGAGTTGAGGCCATTGATATTGAGAGATATTAAGGAATAGTGATTATTGCTTCCCGTTATATTCATATTTGGATGTGAGGTTATGTTTGTGTGCTTTCATTCTCTTTGTTTTGTTGCCAAGACGATTAGTTTCTTGCTTCTTCTAGGGTATAGCTTGCCTCCTTATGTTGGGCTTTACCATTTATTATTCTTTGTAGTGCTGGATTTGTGGAAAGATATTGTGTAAATTTGGTTTTGTCATGGAATATCTTGGTTTCTCCATCAATGTTAATTGAGAGTTTTGCTGGATACAGTAACCTGGGCTGGCATTTGTGTTCTCTTAGGGTCTGTATAACATCAGTCCAGAATCTTCTGGCCTTCATAGTTTCTGGCGAGAAGTCTGGTGTGATTCTGATAGGTCTCCCTTTATATGTTACTTGACCTTTTCCCTTACTGCTTTTAATATTCTTTCTTTATTTTGTGCGTTTGGTGTTTTGACAATTATGTGACGGGAGGTGTTTCTTTTCTGGTCCAATCTATTTGGAGTTCTGTAGGCTTCTTGTATATCTATGGGTATCTCTTTTTTTAGGTTAGGGAAGTTTTCTTCTATGATTTTGTTGAAGATATTTACTGGTCCTTTGAGCTGGGAGTCTTCACTCTCTTCTATACCTATTATCCTTAGGTTTGATCTTCTCATTGAGTCCTGGATTTCCTGTATGTTTTGGACCAGTAGCTTTTTCCACTTTACATTATCTTTGACAGTTGAGTCAATGATTTCTATGGAATCTTCTGCTCCTGAGTTTCTCTCTTCCATCTCTTGTATTCTGTTGGTGAAGCTTGTATCTACAGCTCCTTGTCTCTTCTTTTGGTTTTCTATATCCAGGGTTGTTTCCATGTGTTCTTTCTTGATTGCTTCTATTTCCATTTTTAATTCCTTCAAATGTTTGATTGTGTTTTCCTGGAATTCTTTCAGGCATTTTTGTGTCTCCTCTCTATGGGCTTCTACTTGTTTATTTATGTTTTCCTGGAATTCTTTCAGGGATTTTTGTGTCTCCTCTCTATGGGCTTCTACTTGTTTATTTATGTTTTCCTGGAATTCTTTCGGTGATTTTTGCGATTCTTTCAGGCATTTTTGCGATTCCTCTCTGTAGGCTTCTACTTGTTCTCTAAGGGAGTTCTTCACGTCTTTCTTGAAGTCCTCCAGCATCATGATCAAAAATGATTTTGGAACTAGATCTTGCTTTTCTGGTGTGTTTGGATATTCCATGTTTGTTTTGATGGGAGAATTGGGCTCCGATGGTGCCATGTAGTCTTGGTTTCTGTTGCTTGGGTTCCTGCGCTTGCCTCTCGCCATCACATTATCTCTAGTGTTACTTTGTTCTGCTATTTCTGACAGTGGCTAGACTGTCCTGTAAGCCTATGTGTCAGGAGTGCTGTAGACCTGTTTTCCTCTCTTTCAGTCAGTTATGGGGACAGAGTGTTCTGCTTTCAGGCCTGTGGTTTTTCCTCTCTACAGGTCTTCAGCTGTTCCTGTGGGCCTGTGTCTTGAGTTCACCAGGCAGCTTTCTTGCAGCAGAAAAGTTGGTCTTACCTGTGGTCCCGAGGCTCAAGTTCGCTCGTGGGGTGCTGCCCACGGGCTCTCTGCAGCGGCAGCAACCAGGAAGACCTGTGCCGCCGTTTCCGGGAGCTTCAGTGCACCAGGGTTCCAGATGGTCTTTGGCTTTTTCCTCCGGCGTCCGAGATGTGTGTGCAGAGAGCTGTCTCTTCTGGTTTCCCAGGCTTGTCTGCCTCTCTGAAGGTTCAGCTCTCCCTCCCACGGGATTTGGGTGCAGAGAACTGTTTATCTGGTCTGTTTCCTTCTGGTTCTGGTGGTGTCTCAGGCACAGGGGTTCTGCCGCTCCTGGGCCCTCCCCCACGGGAGCCCAGAGGCCTTATACAGTTTCCTCTTGGGCCAGGGATGTGGGCAGGGGTGAGCAGTGTTCGTGGTCTCTTCTGCTCTGCAGCCTCAGGAGTGCCCACCTGACCAGGCGGTTGGGTCTCTCTCTCACAGGGTCTGGGGGCAGAGAGCTGCTGCGGGCGGGGATCCACGGGTGTGGGACTTCCGGTAAACCCAGAACGTGCCCGGTCCTACAGGAATTCTGCTTCCGTGTGTCCCAAGCTCACCAGGCAGCTTTCTTGCAGCAGAAAAGTTGGTCTTACCTGTGGTCCCGGGGCTCAAGTTCGCTCGTGGGGTGCTGCCCACGGGCTCTCTGCAGCGGCAGCAACCAGGAAGCTTAAAATCTTTTTTATTGGATATTTTCTTTATTTAGATTTCAAATGATCTCCCTTCACCCTGTTTCCCCTCTGAAAACCCCCTATCGTATCCCCTTCCCCCTTATTCTTTGTGGGTGTTCCCCCACCCATGCACCTACTCCCTTCCCAGATCCCCGCCCTGATATTCCCCTATACTGGGGCATCCAGCCTTCACAGGACCAGGGGCCTCTCCTCCCACTTATGCCAGATGAGGCTGTCCTCTGCAACATACGCAGTTGGAGCCATGAGCCTGTCCATATGTACTCTTTGGATGGTGGTTTAGTCCTTGGGAGCTCTGGTTGGTTGATATTGTTGTCTTTATGGGGTTGCAAACCCCTTCAGCTCCTTCAGTCCTTTCTCTAACTCTTCCACTGGGGACCCAGTTCTCAGTTCAATGGTTGGCTGTAACCATCCGCCTCTGTATTTGTCATGCTCTGGCAGAGCCTCTGAGGAGACAGCTGTATCAGGCTCCTGTCAGCATGCACTTTTTGGCATCTGCAGTAGTGTCGGAGTTTGGTGTCTGTATAAGGGATGGATCCCCAGGTGAGGCAGTCTCTGCATGGCTTTCCTTCAGTCTCTGCTCCACACTTTGTCTCTGAACTTCTTCCTGTGAGTATTGGGAAGGCTTTGGTGGTACAGCTAAAAAGCCATGGTTACTTTGTTCTTTGCTCCCTGCATGTTGTAAAGATATGAGCCCTCAATTTCTTTTCACCCACCTGCCATGCCTGCCATTGTGCCATGTTCATCTTGATTGACTCTTCTCTGAATCCTAAAATCAATTCTTCCTCCTTTAAGTTGCCTGATCATGGGGTTTCATCACTGCTGTAGAAAGCTAATAATACAAAGATTTACTTTGGCTCCCACGTTTGCAGATGCTTTTCTTGAGCCCAAAAATTCTAGTTCTATATCCAAAACACAATAGTTCAATTATAAACAAGGCCTTACGATCGCTTCTTTATGCCTTCAGGACAGTGGTTTTGTGAACCCTTAATACAGTTCTTCGTGTTGTGCTGATCCCAAGCATAAACATTTTTGTTATTTCATAACTGTAATTTTGCTACTGCTATAAATCATAATGTAACATTTTGATATGCAGGATATGTGATAGAAAACCCCAGTAGGTGGGTCATTTGACCCCCTAAAGTGTTGCACCCCATGGGTTGGGGACTGCTGTTTTAGGATACAGAGAAATAGAAGACACTGGCACGGGGAAAAAGCCCCCAGTAGGTTTTAAACTGGTTAAATGACCTCAGTTTCTCCATCCTCTAAAACAATGACAAATGATTTCTGCTTTTGAGTGATGTACTACAACAATATGAGCAGAAAGAGATGGGAGTGTTCTGGAGAAAGAATTGCTTTAGCCATTATTATATTAAAAACAAAATGTCTTGCTTCTGTTTTTGAAAGGATGGTCTTATTCATGCCTTGTGTATGGGTGCCTGCAGAGGCAAGAAGGAGTATCAGATTCACAGAAGCTGAAGTTATATGTAGCCACAGACCACTCAGTTTGGGTGCTGCAAATTATCCTTATCCTCCTCAAGAGCCACAAGTGGTCAGGATGGGAGGGGCTCATGGGATATCACCCCCATCAAAAGATCTATTAGAATTTAATGATTGTTCTGGGAGAGGTAACCCTTATTCTTTAGTAGTATAGCACCTAGTAAGTTTTTTATGCTATGTAAATAAATATGTATCAATACTCAGAGAATTGATACTAAATAATAAAAGATATGATAGTAAGAGGACTTGTTGATAATAATGAAAGCTTAGAGGGAGGAGATAAATGGGGTAGGAGGAGATGGATATGATCAAAATATGATGCATAAAATTATAAATGAATAACCTACAAGTGTTTTTTTAAATAATTAATGTGTCTGCATGTTAAGTTCACTGGTACTGTCAAGAGTCCAAGATCATGGAAATTTTTCGGTTCTCTTGTAGAACTTAATACTATTGTTTTGCTAATACTATTGTTTTGGGCTTGGTGACAAAATGCTTTCTAAATATTTATTCCCTCCCTAATATTGTCCTTGAACATACTTACGATTTTACTTGGAAAGCATACTGATGCCCACATATCCATAATAGAAAAGTCATATCCTGAATGAAATCCTGGTTTTGTTTTTAAAAATCCAACAGTAATTACAACTCTGTAGTGGCTTGTGGTTCCCCCCTTCCTTATTTATTGGCTTCATCCCTTTATCATTCTCAAATATGTCATTATTCTGTGCATAAAAATCAATGAAGCTTAAAAGGGTGACTGTTAGAGGTTTCTCATAATGGACTCTGATTTTTTTTGCAAGCATGGCAGCTCAGATATGTGGAATGTGCCCACAGGACATTTTATTAGCAAATGCTGTCACTCTATTTTCTGGCTACTTCCCCCAAAGTGCTCAGAATTTTAGCTTTTGCTGTATGCACAGCTGTCACCCCTAGTGCCCCTGTCATGTTGTTCCCAGATGTTCCATTCAGGTTTGCAGCATTTGTCATAACAGCCACTTTATGGTCTGCCAGAACATCCAATATCTGTCCTGATGCAGTGAGATTTAACATCACAATGTGTCAAGGGGCACATTGTAAGGATTATTGAGATGGATACAAAGATAAATAATGAATGCACCATGTCCCCAAAGGGGACTAATCATGCTTTAGGAAAGAGAGACATAAGCATAAGTAAGATCAGAAAATGAGTTACACAGAATGTCAAACACCAGTGCAGATAGATGATTTCAGACAACTCTAATATTCAAACCTTGTTCATTGACTCTAGATAGTAAAGAATCTACAATGAAATCAATTCCTTTGGGTTTATGATTCTCATCTATGGAGAGCTTGGCTACAATACTGCAATAGTTTGTATCACATATCAATTCTAAAGTCCTCACAGACTAACACTCTTTCCAGATTCTGTCTCCATTCTCTAAATGAGACCTTGGTGACAATTTAGCACATAGATAGTTAGAAAGTGATATAAATGTTATTATTGTTATTTGAGTCAACACTCTGAATTTAAGTTTATTACCCTGGTTGGTGAAATTGAAGGATCTAAAGGTCAGATTCTTTGACCCCAATATATTCAGTAATATTTATAATATTTTAGCACCATGAGATTGTGTTATTTATTTATTATATATAATTTTGCCTGTATGTATGACTATGTATTACATGCATTGCTGCTCTCCATAGGTCAGAAGAGAGCATATGGTCTCTAAAATTTAGGTCACAGATGGCTATGAACACTATGTGAGTGGCCAGAATGGAACCAAACTCTTCATGACTAGACCATCTTTTCAGTCCTGGGACTTAATGTTTTAAAAATTATCAATAGAATGCTGATGAAATAAGTGATGTACTATAAGTTGATTTGAAGGGGTATGTAGTAAAACGTTTCTTATTAGTTAATTGGAGAAAGAAAGTTCTTATAGGGCTATTAAAGAAAGGAGATGTGAATGAGAAATAATGCAATCTAATCACAAAGCTTAGAGAAGAAAGGAGACACAATTGTTTACTTGTAAACAAAGGATATAAAAAAACCTTTGGGGTACCACTATTAACATCTTCAATGGGTAGGAATGGCCACTGAAAGGTGAAAAACCAATATGTAAAAGAGTAAGGTAGACAAAGGAAGGGATCACTAATAGAGGAGCACACTTTGGCTCTGACTAATCTTTGCTATGTGTAAATGAAACTCTAGTGTTGACAGCTAGGCTTCTTTTGATTGTTTAAATTTGTTCTTTGACAATTTCATACATGCACATGATGCATTATGATTACTTTCATCCTCTCCCTCCTTCTTAACTCCATCCCACTTGGGTCATCCCTCCTACATTCTAGTCTTCATCCCACATTCTTACCTTGACTAGATTTGAAGCAGAGCCATTAGCTTGGCCATGTGTTTGGAACTGTCCAGTCAAGCCTGGTAGACACACAGCTGGGTATGTTACCGAAGACAATGACTGTCCTTTTCCATGAATAAATAAATAGCTAAATATCTTTCAAATATAAAGCTGATGTGTGTGTGTTTGTGTGTGTGTGTGTGTGTGTGTGTGTGTGTAAAACTGAAAAAGCTAAGTATCAAGAAAAGATATAAGCAAATTCCCTACAAAATTAGTCTTATAATTGATTAGAGTTCTTAAAATATGAAATACTAAATGCCAATAAACACTTTAAAAACGTTCAATATAATTATTGATCTGAAAAATACAAATTAAAACGACTTGGAGATTCATCACACTCAGTCAGAATAGCCATTATCAAAAATAAAATCAAATGACAGCAGATACCGGGGAAGCTGTGGGAAAAGTGAAAGATTTACGCCCCTCTAGTGAGAATGCAAAATATTGCAGCTGTGATGGAGATGATTGTGGCACGACCTAACATAGATACTCTTGGCTCTACAGGGAAACTGCATTCTGCTATAGAAAACCTGTTCATCCATGCTCATTGATGAATTATTCATACTAGCTAGGAAATGAAATCTGCCTCGATGTTCATCAACTAGTACATGAACATGAAATTTGCTAATTATGTATCATGTGATCTGCAGTTACAGAGGTGGAACTGTGAAAAATCATGCTGAATTTTTATCTCAAGCACACCATGTTTTCCCTTAAATCTGGATTCTGACTTTAACTCCTTAGATTGAGTACCCAAAGTAGCCAGAAAACAAGAAAGAGGTGATAGTGGATTACCACAAGAGGGGAGAACAGTGAAATATAGATGATATGGAAGAGAATATGGGTAACAAAATATCAAGTATAAAGGTACAGGATGATGGTTCGAAGATAGAAACAAGAAGACTGAAGGGAGGATGAATTCAAACCATGTGGGTATGTGTACCCCACAGAGGCATCTTTTGATTTGTAAACCTCTTAAAATAAGCTGATAAGACAGCTTAATTCTTTCCCAAAAGGCTTAGAGATTACAGTCATTATATAAAAGTTTCAAAATATGGTTCAAAATTATTTCCATGTTTTGTTTCTAATGAAATCAGTATTTGAAGCAAAATTTCCCAATATGCTGTGAGATAGAGAATTTTGATATTTGGTTTTCAGGCAAATTTTTCATTAGAACATTCAACCAGAAAGGAAAACTATAGTAGTGGGTGGTAGAAAGCAGAAATCATAAATGAAGTTACCCCCATTCATATCCTTCTGTACATAAAAGCACCTCCAAATACTTTATATATTTTTAGAGGATCTACTCAAAGATTTAAGCCACTCAATTGAAGGTCTCTTCTTCAGAATATTCTGGGAGGAAGGCTGAGATACAGCTCTCTAGTTTAGTAGAGACAGGAATGCCGTCTTCATCATGGTCTAAATCAATTTATATCTTTAAATTGTTAAGACCAAGTTTGTATGAAAAGATTTGCCTAGCATCCAAATAGCTCACTAACAAGGTTATCATAATTCACCCACATTTCTCAATTTCGATTTATGTGGCTTCCTGTTTCAGTTCTTGTTTTAAACTATACAATTCTTCAATCCAGAAGTCAAAAATGTCAGTCTTCTTCCTGCTATTAAAATTGTAAAATCCCTTGTACCAGTCTTTTAGAGGAGGGAGGATTCCAGGAACATGTGGACCATGTCCTTTGGAGCAATGGTGGTTTATGGCTTCAGCTCTAGCCTTTGATCACTAACACACCTTGCCTGACTCTGAATTCCACAGATGGAGTTTTCCTGGTGGGTCTATGACTTTCCTGCTTATGCAGCTGAAATAAATCTTTTCTAAACCTGGTTATGTTGCTCCTCTGCCCAGGTCTTTATTAACTACAGGTTGGTAGTCAGGTTCAGCTTTTTCTCAGCCAAGTTTTGTATGTGGAACTTCACTGCCCTCTTCTGGTAATATTACCTGAGACCCCCCCTCCTTTAGTATAGTGATGCCAAACTCTTAAGTGAAAGGAAGATTCTGAAATATCGAGTTCTTTGGATATCAAGAACTGCTAGTAAGAATCAGTAGCAAAAGACACGTTACACTGAGGTGTCAAATGCATTTCAATATTTTCCATTTGTAAAGTTTTATATTCTGGAAAAGCAAGAGCAAGCATGTTGGGTGTGTGTGTGTGTGTGTGTGTGTGTGTGTGTGTGTGTGTGAATGTGCTAGTGTGTGTGTGTGTGTGTGTGTGTGTGCTGTGTGTGTGTTGCATGTCTGTGCATGTTTGTATATCTGTGTCTATGACTCTGTCAGGGGTATCTGTTGCTGTCACACCTGTGTGTTTCTAGCAATGAGAGGAGAAAATTAAAAAAAAAACAAAAGACCTAATAACCTGTTCTAATTCATCATTACTGACTAGAAAAAGCAAGAGTCTCCGAACTACATTCTGGTTGGCTCCAGCACTAGATAGATTTTAAACTCTTTTTTACATCCCCCTTGATGAAACTTATTTTGCTGTAAAATCAATCAGGAAACAAATAATCTTTTTATGCATTTCTTTAGAAATAGGAACTCATAGTCAAGTGTACGCTATTGTTAGTACTAATTTTGGTGGAAGTTGATATTTTACCTGTATTTATATAGCGTATGATGTGGTACATATTGGAAAATCTAGGAATAATATCTCCATCACCGTAATAATCAACTACACAGATTATAGGTTATTAATATGCCTCAAAAGTCTGTAGGGGCTGCATGTATATTAAGATAGAAGGATGTTTACCTCCTAGCACTGCTTTTCTAAATCTGCACTGCTGTGTACAGAAAAATTTCTGCACAGAATGAATGAAAACAAATATTCTTGTTTCTGCCTTCAGTCACGTGAGAAAACTCTGGGTATAATGGAAGCTTGTCCCCTAACAAACATGATTTATTCTGACAAAAGAGGATATTAAAAAAACAAAATTATTTAACTTCCTGAATGGGTTTCAGGTTTCAATTTTGCCTTCCAAAATATTATATGACTTCATATTTTGATATTAATAGAATGAACCAATTAAGGAAGAAGGCATTCTATAAATATTTAAATCACTCTCTATTAGTGAGTTTTGTGGGTTTAGAGACATTCCATAATTACTGCTTATATGATTAAGTCACAAATACCTTTATGGGTTTCTATTTTTTTAAATTTAATAATTGGATTATAGTTGTATACACTTTCGTCTTCATGGCAAACAACACGTTCAGAATGATTAAGCGATTAAGATATAATGCCATGCCAGGTATGGTGGCACACACGTTTAACCCCCAAAACTCAGAAAGCAGGCAAAGGAGGATCTCATTTAGTTCCAAGTCAGCTAGGTCTATAGAGATATTATACAGTGAGACCCTGTCTCAAACAAACAATAAAATAAACAAAATACAAAGACCAATCCCACTTAACTAAAAGTATATAGCCAACTTTATTACTGACAAAATAGAAAATAAGACAATATGGTACTAGCACTTGAATTAGATGACTTATGTCATCTCATAATAGCCATTCTACTGTAAGATCAAGTACTTGAAACATGGTGTGTCAAAATCAACCATCCAGCCTCTACTGTCACATTAACGTGAGACAGGACAAGATTTTAACATATAACTTGCCTAATAATAGTATTATTTTCAGCTATGTGACAGAGCAAGGGATAGTTCTAGATTTTGTTTTATCTCCAAACCAAGGCATCCCATTCCAAGAGACTGACTGTAGCCTATGCACTGGATGCCCAGGAGATTTTGAAGCATACCTAGATATCATTGTCTTGTAATTAGGTTGGACATAGGTGCTATAAATTACACAATTAGAGAGCCATGGTAGAATGAAGTGCTTTCTTGGCTGCAAATGTTCTATGTTTCACTGTGAAACCTGGAGGTCAGCCTCCACCCCAATCTTGATCCAGTGTTCACTGAGGCATTCAGAGTAGATCAGTGTTTGTCTCACTATGAACTTAATCTCACTATGGGATCACATCTTGATAGTGGCCTATTTCATGAAGTCATGCTGTAGGGCATTGAGATTGAGGGTGTTTTGATTCACATAAACACATAATGACTGAAAGAAATGCATAGAGGCGATGTTACTTTTCTTTCTATTTATTTGCTTGCTTATTTATTTATTTATTTATTTATTTATTTATTTATTTATTTTTACACTCTAGATTTTATTCCCCTCCTGAGGGTTCCACATCCCATACCTCCTCTACCCCACCCCTGCACTTCATGCCCCACCCTGTCTCCTCAAGAATGTCCCCACCCTACTCACCCCATAAGACCTCTAGACTTCCTGGGCCTCCAGTCTCTTGAGTATTAGGTGCATCTTCTCTGACTGAACCCAGACCTGGGAGTCCTCTGCTGTATATTTGTTAGAGGCCTCAGCTCAGCTGGTGTATGCTGCCTGATTGGTGATCCAATGTCTAAGAGATCTCAGGGGTCCAGGATAATTGAGACTGCTGGTATTCCTATAAGGTCACCCTCCTCCTTAGCTTCCTCCAGCTTTTCCCTAATTCAACAAGAGAGGTCAGCATCTTCTGTTCATTTTCAATGGTTGGACGCACATATCTTCATCTGACTCTTTCAGCTGCTTGTTGGGTCTTTTGTCACAGTAGGTTGCTTTTTGTGAATGCTCATAGATTCAGTAATGGTGTCAGGTCTTGGGGCCTCCTCTTGACCTGCAACCCACTTTGGGACTGTTGCTGGATCTTCTTTTCCTCGGGCTCTTTTCCATTTCCATCCCTGCTATTCTTTCAGACAGGAAGCATTATGGGTCAGAGCTTTGGCTGTGGGTTAGCAACCACATCGCTTGTTGCCCTGTCTTTCTGGGGCAGGTCGATTCAATAAATTCCTCTCCTCACTGTAGAGTCTTTCATCCTGGGTCACCCCCTTTGAGTCCTGAGAGTCTCTCACTTCCCAGGTCTCTGGTACATTCTAGAGGGTCTTCTAAAACTCCTTTCTTCTGAGGTCACCTGTTTCCATTCTTTCTGATGGTCTTCAGGGCTTCAGTCCTTTCCCCCCACCCAATACCAGATCATGTTCTCCTCTCCCCTCACTCTCATCCTTTTTCCCTCCCTTGTTCCTCCCTCTCTCTCCCATTGTGGGTGCTTTCTTCTCCCCCTCAAGTGGAACTGAGGTGTTCTCACTTGGGCCTTTCAGTTTGTTGACCTTTTGAGTTCTGTGGAATATATCATGGGTATTCTGTACCTTTTGGATTTTTTGTCTAATATCCACTTATTAGTAAGAACATACCATGGATGTCCTTTTGGGTATGAGTTACCTCGTTCAGGATGACATTTTCTAGTTCCATCCATTTGCCTGCTTAATAGCTGAGCAATATTCCATTGTGTAAATGAACCCCATTTTCTGTATCCATTCTTTTGTCACGGGACATCTGGGTAGTTCCCTGCTTCTGGCTATCACAAATAAGGCTGCTACGAAGTTACTGGAACATGTGCCCCTGTGGCATGGTGGGGCATCTTTGGGGTATATAGCCAAGAGTGGTATTTCTGGATCTTTAGGTGGGTTTATTTCTAATTTTCTGGGGAACGTCCAGGTTGGTTTCCAAAGTGGTTATAACAGTTTGCAAACCCAACAGCAATTGAGGAGTTTTCCTCTTCCTCTGCATCCTTGCCAACATGTGCTGTCACCTGACGTTTTGATCTTGGCCAACTGACTGGTGTAAGGTGGAATCTCATGATTGTTTTGATTTGCATTTCTCTGATCACTAAGGACTTTGAACATTTCTTTAGGTGCTTCTTAGCATTTCGAGATTCCTCTATTGTTAATTCTTGATTTAATTATATACCCCATTTTTTGATTGGGTTGTTTAGGTTTTTTGGTGGTTGGCTTCTTGATTTCTTTATATATTTTGGATATTAGCCCTCTTTCTTTTTTTATTATTATTAACTTGAGTATTTCTTATATACATTTCGAGTGTTATTCCCTTGCCCGGTTTCCGGGCAAACATCCCCCTCCACCCTCCCCATTTTTATGGGTGTTCCCCTCCCCATCCTCCCCCCTTGTTGCCCTCCCCCCAAAAATCTAGTTCACTGGGGCTCTTACTAGGATATTCATTGCTACCTATGGGGTCAGAGTCCAGGGTCAGTCCATATATAGTCTTTAGGTAGTGGCTTAGTCCCTGGAAGCTCTGGTTGCTTGGCATTGTTGTACATATGGGGTCTCGAGCACCTTCAAGCTCTTCCAGTTCTTTCTCTGATTCCTTCAACGGGGGTCCTATTCTCAATTCAGTGGTTTGCTGCTGGCATTCGCCTCTGTGTTTGCTTTATTCTGGCTGTGTCTCTCGGGAGAGATCTACATCCGGCTCCTGTCGGCCTGCACTTCTTTGCTTCATAAATCTTGTCTAATTGGATGGCTGTATACGCATGGGCCACATGTGGGGCAGACTCTGAATGGGTGTTCCTTCTGTGTCTGTTTTAATCTTTGCCTCTCTATTCCCTGCCAAGGGAATTCTTGTTCCCCTTTTAAAGAAGGAGAGAAGCATTCACATTTTTGATCATCCGTCTTGAGTTTCATTTGTTCTAGGCATCTAGGGTAATTCAAGCATTTGGGCTAATAGCCACTTATCAATGAGTGCATACCATGTGTGTTTTTCTGTGATTGGGTTTGCTCACTCAGGATGATATTTTCCAGTTCCGACCATTTGCCTACGAATTTCATAAAGTCATTGTTTTTGATAGCTGAGTAATATTCCATTGTGTAGATGTACCACATTTTCTGTATCCATTCCTCTGTTGAAGGGCATCTGGGTTCTTTCCAGCTTCTGGCTATTTTAAATAAGTCTGCGATGAACATAGTGGAGCACATGACTTTTTTATATGTTGGGGCATCTTTTGGGCTATATACCCAAGAGAGGTATAGCTGGATCCTCAGGCAGTTCAACGTCCAATTTTCTGAGGAACCTCCAGACTGATTTCCAGAATGGTTGTACCAGTCTGCAATCCCACCAACAACGGAGGAGTGTTCCTCTTTCTCCGCATCCTCGCCAGCATCTGCTGTCACCTGAGTTTTTGATCTTAGCCATTCTCACTGGTGTGAGGTGAAATCTCAGGGTTGTTTTGATTTGCATTTCCCTTATGACTAAAGATGTTGAACATTTCTTTAGGTGTTTCTCAGCCATTCGGCATTCCTCAGCTGTGAATTCTTTGTTTAGCTCTGAACCCCCTTTTTAATAGGGTCATTTGTCTCCCTGCGGTCTAACTTCTTGAGTTCTTTGTATATTTTGGATATAAGGTCTCTATCTGTTGTAGGATTGGTAAAGATCTTTTCCCAATCTGTTGGTTGCCGTTTTCTCCTAACCACAGTGCCCTTTGCCTTACAGAAGCTTTGCAGTTTCATGAGATCCCATTTGTCGATTCTTGATCTTAGAGCATAAGCCATTGGTGTTTTGTTCAGGAAATTTTTTCCAGTGCCCATGTGTTCCAGATGCTGCCCTAGTTTTTCTTCTATTAGTTTGAGTGTATCTGGTTTGATGTGGAGGTCCTTGATCCACTTGGACTTAAGCTTTGTACAGGGTGATAAGCATGGATCGATCTGCATTCTTCTGCATGTTGACATCTAGTTGAACCAGCACCATTTGCTGAAAATGCTGTCGTTTTCCATTTGATGGTTTTGGCTCCTTTGTCAAAAATCAAGTGACCATAGGTGTGTGGGTTCATTTCTGGGTCTTCAATTCTTTTCCATTGGTCTATCTGTCTGTCTCTGTACCAATACCATGCAGGTTTTACCACTATTGCTCTGTAATACTGCTTGAGTTCAGGGATAGTGATTCCCCCTGACGTCCTTTTATTGTTGAGGATAGTTTTAGCTATCCTGGGTTTTTTGTTATTCCAGATGAATTTGCAAATTGTTCTGTCTAACTCTTTGAAGAATTGGATTGGTATTTTGATGGGGATTGCATTGAATCTGTAGATCGCTTTTGGTAAAATGGCCATTTTTACTATATTAATTCTGCCAATCCATGAGCATGGGAGATCTTTCCATCTTCTGAGGACTTCTTCAATTTCTTTCTTCAGAGTCTTTAAATTCTTATTGTACAAATCTTTTACTTGCTTGGTTAAAGTCACACCGAGGTACTTTATATTATTTGGGTCTATTATGAAGGGTGTCATTTCCCTAATTTCTTTCTCGGCTTGTTTCTCTTTTGTGTAGAGGAAGGCTACTGATTTATTTGAGTTAATTTTATACCCAGCCACTTTGCTGAAGTTGTTTATCAGCTTTAGTAGTTCTCTGGTGGAACTTTTGGGATCACTTAAATAAACTATCATATCATCTGCAAATAGTGATATTTTGACTTCTTCCTTTCCGATCTGTATCCCCTTGACCTCCTTTTGTTGTCTGATTGCTCTGGCTACAACTTCAAGAACTATATTGAATATGTAGGGAGAGAGTGGGAGCCCTGTCTAGTCCCTGATTTTAGTGGGATTGCTTCAAGGTTCTCTCCATTTAGTTTAATGCTAGCAACTGGTTTGCTGTATATGGCTTTTACTATGTTTAGGTATGGGCCTTGAATTCCTATTCTTTCCAGGACTTTTATCATGAAGGGGTGTTGAATTTTGTCAAATGCTTTCTCAGCATCTAATGAAATGATCATGTGGTTTTGTTCTTTCAGGTTGTTTATATAATGGATCACGTTGATGGTTTTCTGTATATTAAACCATCCCTGCATGCCTGGGATGAAGCCTACTTGATCATGGTGGATAATTGTTTTGATGTGCTCTTGGATTCGGTTTGCCAGAATTTTATTGAGTATTTTTGCGTCGATATTCATAAGGGAAATTGGTCTGAAGTTCTCTTTCTTTGTTGGGTCTTTGTGTGGTTTAGGTATAAGAGTAACTGTGGCTTCATAGATGGAATTCGGTAGTGATCCATCTGTTTCAATTTTGTGGAATAGTTTGGATAATATTGGTACGAGATCTTCTATGAAGGTCTGATAGAATTCTGCACTAAACCCGTCTGGATCTGGGCTCTTTATTGTTGGGAGACCTTTAATGACTGCTTCTATTTCCTTAGGAGTTATGGGGTTGTTTAACTGGTTTATCTGTTCCTGATTTAACTTCAGTACCTGGTATCTTTCTAGGAAATTGTCCATTTCCTGCAGATTTTCAAGTTTTTTGAATATAGGTTTTTATAGTAAGATCTGATGATTTTTTGAATTTCCTCTGAATCTGTAGTTATGTCTCCCTTTTCATTTCTGATTTTGTTAATTTGGACACACTCTGTGTCCTCTTGTTAGTCTGGCTAAGGATTTATCTATCATGTTGTTTTTCTCAAAGAACCAACTTTTGGTTCTGTTGATTCTTTCTATGGTCCTTTTTGTTTCTACTTGGTTGATTTCTGCTCTGAGTTTGATTATTTCCTGCCTTCTACTCCTCCTGGGTGTATTTGCTTCTTTTTGTTCTGGAGCTTTTAGTTGTGCTGTCAAGCTGCTGACATATGCTCCTGGGCCCTCCCCCACGGGAACCCAGAGGCCTAATACAGTTTCCTCTTGGGCCAGTGATGTGGGCAGGGGTGGGCAGTGTTGGTGGTCTCTTCTGCTCTGCAGCCTCAGGAGTGCCCACCTGACCAGGCGGTGAGGTCTCTCTCCCACGGGGTCTGGGAGCAGAGAGCTGCTGCGGGCCGGGATCCGCAGGTGTGGGACTCCTGGTAAACACAGAAAGTGCCCGGTCCTAGAGGAATTTTGCCTCTGTGTGTCCTGAGTTCACCAGGCTGGTCTCTTGCAGCAGAAAAATTGTTCTTACCTGTGGTCCCGAGTCTCAAGTTTGCTCGTAGGGTGCTGCCTATGAGCTCTCTGCGGTGGCAGCAACCAGGAAGATCTGTGCAGCAGTTTCCGGGAGCCTCCCTGCACCAGGGTTCCAGATGCTGTTTGGTGTTTTCCTCTGACGTCAGAGATATGTGCAGAGTGTAGTCTCTTCTGGTTTCCCAGGCGTGTCTGCCTCTCTGTAGGTTTAGCTCTCCCTCCCACAGGATTTTGGTGCAGAGAACTCGCCCTCTTTCAAATATGGGGTTAGTGAGGTTTTGTCCCAATCTGGCAATGTGCCTTTTCAAAACTCATTACTTGCTAGTCATAAGACTGTAGCTCTTGGAAAATTTTCAGATCTTCATAAAGTTTTCAACATGAGAAATATAGATATTCCATGATTTTTGCTCCAGCCTATTTTAACTTACTGACCCAGAAATAAAGAAGGCTTTTAAGAACCTCCTCTGACTAGAAAAGGCATGAGGATAACAGATGCTGATTACCTGCAAGAAGTTTTCTGAACATTAGATGATGTCAACCCTGCTGAAAAAGATCAAGTACCTGGGCCTGAGGCAGAATATTCATATTTTCATGGAAGCTATAAGTCCACACCACACAATTAGAAAATAAACAAACAAATGAAACATTTGCCTAAATCCTTCAACAGACTTCTTTGGGGAGGTAAGACCCAGGAAAAGTCAAACAGGCTACTCAAGCCTTTGTATAAAGAAAAGGCAAAGGAACAAATTCTAGAAACACACAAGTCTGAGGAGACCATTCAATATTAGCAAATTGTAGATCAGGAATAGTGGGAGAAGGTGATATTGATGGCTTCTGAGGATGCTCAGTTGAAGTTAAATCTGACTGAAGTTGGTCAGGCAACACCATTATTTGAAACTATTCTAAGTCCTCCTGTAGCCAGCATTAGTGGCTTGCAGCTTATTAGGTGAAAGGTGATAAAGGAAAGTTGAGTAAAATCAACTCCAACTGAGGTTTGCCTTTGTTAATACAAGATGGGAAATATGACTTATCACCTAAAAATAATTATGAGTTCAATAGAACAAGTTGACAGGAAAGTGCCAGGGTTTCTTTATTGGTATCTGAGGGAACCAAAGCTTTGCAATCTAAGGTCGACCTATCATCTGCACTCAAGCCAGCTGCATCAAAACTCAACCATAGCTCTTAAGAGTAGCTAAGAACACCTGTCTCACTCAAAGTGAACTAGAGACTGTGAGACATTTGGGGACCTATTAGAACTAAAATGAGCCAGGCAAGAAAAGCATTGCCACTTTAAACTTAACAACTCAGGGATAATGGTGAAGCTCCAGTCTCGCAAATTCATTCCAGACGATAACTAAAATAAAAATTCT
This sequence comes from Rattus norvegicus, assembly GCF_021556685.1. NCBI lineage: Eukaryota > Metazoa > Chordata > Mammalia > Rodentia > Muridae > Rattus > Rattus norvegicus. The sequence continues at coordinate 118,044,560 of NC_141539.1, read as the reverse complement.
ATTCCACAAGTGAAAAAATTGCTTATCCAATTTTAAAATTTTCAATTGATCAAAGTTAAAGCTTTTAATTTTGCAACTTCACTGACGGCATCCATCTGATTTCAATGAGTCTGATTTTAATGCCTGTTTTTTCCTATAAACTGGGACAAGAGTCACTTCTACATTTGTCCTACTTTTAAAAAATTCAAGGAGCTCTTTACAGTTGTACAGTTTGGTGTTTTTCAATATATCACCCTAATTGCATAATCGCCAAATCTAGCATTCGTAGACTTTAATGACAGCCAAAGAAACCCTATTTGAATTTGTACTTAGTTATCCATTTTCTGTAACCTCTTCTATCAGCAATTCCTAGTTCTGGAGAAAACTAAATTACTTTTTCAAGTTGCTTCTCTGTATTTTGAAGACCAACCATGTCTTAGTGAATACTTCACTTTGTATATCACTGTTTTGTGGTTGGAAATATTTCACACCGTGCTTATACCACATTTTGTCTATCCCTCTTGTACATGTTGGGCTCTTGGCCATTATGAAAACTATGAATCAGTTGCTATAATCATTCATACCACAAGTCTTGCATGGGTTTGGGTGTGTGTATGCCTAAGAATGAAAATAATTAGTCACATGGTAATCCTGTGTAACTTTCTAAGGAAATGGTGAATGACTTGTATTGCTTTATTGCACAAACTCATCTGTGTAATAGTTATAACTACCCACATCTTTTCCACTCTTCTGTCACAATCCTTTTAATATTAACTTTCTATTGTGCCTTAAATGAAACTTTGTAGAAATGTTTACATCATTTATTTGATTTACTTAATTATATTTCTAAAGACTGATGAGTAAAGCAAATACCGAGGTTTTTGGGTTTAGGTAATATGTTTGGCAACATACCCAGTAAAGCTCCATGTCAAATATTTAATTAGCTATACATTTCTTAGTTACTAGGTTGCAAGTATGCATCATTTTGGATGTTAATCCCTGACCACAATTGCAGTTTGCATATTTTTTCTATTCTTTGGATTTCTCTTTTTTTTATTTTTTATTGAATATTTTACTTATCTACATTTCAAATATTATCCCCCTTCTTGGCTTTCCCTCTGGAAAGTCCCTATCCTATTTCCCCACCCTCTGCCTCCATGAAGGTGCCATGTAGGATGGATCCCCATGTGTGGCAGTCTCTGGATGGCCTTTCCTTCAGTCTCTGATCCACACTTTGTCTCCATAATTCCTCCTCTGAGTATTCTGTTCCCCTGTCTAAGAAGTACTGAAGCATCTACACTTTGGTTGTCCTTCTTCTTGAGCTTCATGTGCTCGGTAAATTGTATCACGGATATTCAAAGCTTTTGGGCTAATATCCACTTATTACTGAGTACATATCATGTGAGTTCTTTTGTGATTGGGTTAATCACTCAGGATGATATTTTCCTTTTTTTAACATTTATTTATGTATGTATGTGACTATACTGTTATTGTCTTCAGACACACCAGAAGAGGGCATCAGATTCCATTACAAATGGTTGTGAGCTACCATGTGGTTTCTGGGACTTGAACTCAGGACCTCTGGAAGAGCCACTGAGCCATCTCCCCAGTCCAGCATAATATTTTCCAATTCTACCCTCTTTTATTTATAAAATTATTTGCAATGAAAAGCACATTTTCTGTGCTATATGTTTGTTTTATCTATTTGTAAGACATTGCATAAACCAATATCACGGAGATATGTTATTCTGTTTTCTTGTATGCTTTGAAATGTAGCACTTACCTTTAAATTCAAGGTCCATTGTAAGTTAGTATTCACATATGATATGATATTGTATGTTATAGTATAGTATTGAAGAATGACTTTATTTTTAATATTTCTGTTAATTCTAGAGCACCATTTGATAAAATCAAGTTACTCCCCATGTATTCTCACAATTTGCCTGTAAAAGTTTATGTGTACTCTTGGTTAATTTTTGAAATCTTGGATCTTTTGTATTGATGCACAAGTCTATTTCCAAATAAATGGTCAAGAGAAAAGTAAAGTCAGAAATCAAATTGCTTCTAGAACTAAATGGAAATGAATAAATAACAGACTCTCTAACTTACATAACGTAGAGAAAGCAGAGCTAAAGCAAAGCTTATAGCACTAAGTGCCTACATAAAAAAGTGGAGAGATCTCATTACACCAGTGTACGCGATAGCATACCAGAAATCACTAGAACAAAACGAAGTAAACACATCCAAGAGGAGTACACAGCAAGAAATAGCCAAATGGAGGGCTAAATCAATAAATTACAAACAAAGAGAACAATGCAATGAATCAATGAAACAAAGATTTAGTTTTGAGAAAATCAACAAGATAAACAATCACGTATCTAATCTAGCTTTAAGGCAAAGAGAGCGAATATCCAAATTAAATACCCAATAAAAGGCTTGCAAACTATATTGAAGAACACATTAAAAACTTCATCCACCATGATCAAATAGACTTTATAACAGAGATATAGGTATAGAGTAATATACAAGAATCAGTATACATAATCCACTATATTAATAAACTGAAAGATAACAAAACTCGATCTCCTCATTAGATGCAGAAAAGGCCTTTGACAAAATCCAAAATCCCTTCATGATAAAAGTTCTAGGGACATTAAGAATGCAAAGCATATATCTAACATACTAACCAGCTTTCTGGTTTATAGAAAGCTAATAGCCAGAATCAAATTAAGTGAAGACAAACTCAAACAAATCCACTAAAATCAAGAACAAGATAAAATTTTCCACATCCTCCATGTATATTCAATATAGGATTGAAGTTGTAGCTACAGCATTAAGACTACTGAAAGAGATTAGGGAGAAGATTAGAAAAAGAGAAGGCAAATTGTTACTTTCAGATAATGTGATAATACACATAAGTGATTCTCAAAAATTCCACCAGGGACACCTACAGCTGATAAAAACTTTCAGGAAAGTGTCTAGATGTAAAATAAATTAAACAAACCAAAACCAAAACCAAACCAAACAAAATCCTCAGTAGTTCTCCTGACAAAGAAACCAGGAAAAGAAAGACCTTTAATAAAAACCTCAAGTACACCCCATTCAGAGCCTGCCCCACATGTGGCCCATACATATACAGCCACCCAATTAGACAAGATGGATGAAGCAAAGAAGTGCAGACCGACAGGAGCCGGATGTAGATCGCTCCTGAGAGACACATCCAGAATACAGCAAATACAGAGGCGAATACCAGCAGCATACCACTGAACTGAGAATAGAACCCCCGTTGAAGGAATCAGAGAAAGAACTGGAAGAGCTTGAAGGGGCTCGAGACCCCATATGTACAACAATGCCAAGCAACCAGAGCTTCCAGGGACTAAGCCACTAACTAAAAACTATACATGGACTGACCCTGGACTCTGACCTCATAGGTAGCAATGAATATCCTAGTAAGAGCACCAGTGGAAGGGGAAGCCCTGGGTCCTGCTAAGACTGAACCCCCAGTGAACTAGACTGGTGGGGGGAGGGCGGCAATGGGGGGAGGGTTGGGAGGGGAACACCCATAAGGAAGGGGAGGGGGGAGGGGGATGTTTGCCCGGATACCGGGAAAGGGAATAACACTCGAAATGTATATAAGAAATACTCAAGTTAATAAAAAAAAAAAAAAAAAACCTCAAGTACTATGAAATATCATGGAGTCACTCTAACCAAGAAAGGGAAAGATTTGTATAAAAACTTGGTGTGTTTGAAGAAGGAAGTTGGAGAGAATATCAGAAGATGGAGACATCTCCCATGTTCATGGATCGGTACAATTAATATAGCAAACATGACTATTCTACCTGAAGCAATCTAAAGATTCAGCACAATAACCAATCATTTTTCAAAACAATTCTTTACAGACCTTAAAAGCACAATCCTTAACTACATATGGGGAAATAAATACATCTAAACCAAACCAAACCCAACCAACCAACTAACCAAAGCAAAAGCGGGATAGCTATAACGATCTTGAACAATAAAAGAAATGCTGGAGATCCCACCATTCTTGATTTCAAGATGTGCTGCAGATCTATAGTAATAAATACGACATGGTATTGTCAACAAAACTGAAAATTGATCAGTGTAATTGAATTGAAGACCTAGATATTAATACACACACACACACACACACACACACACACACACAGAGAGAGAGAGAGAGAGAGAGAGAGAGAGAGAGAGAGAGAGAGAGAGAGAGAGAGAGAGCTTATTTTGATAAACAATATTCAGGCAAATATGCAAACAAGAGCTCGAACCAAGAATTATTCCGGAGAGTTGTTTTCTAGCTTGTTCACAGGCGTATGGTTACTGAGCTTTCTTATTAGTTCTCTGTACATGGACTGCTGTCACTGTGTGCTCGGCCATCCTACATCAATTAATAATAATAATAATAAAAACACTTGCCTACAGGCCGATTTGATCTGTGTACATTCTCAACTCAAGATACTTTATAAGATGATTTGTCTCTGTCAAGTTGACAGGTAAAGGTAGCTGGATGCATGGAGAATATTTAAAGGGTTTTGCATCTCCAAGTATTCAGTTGTGTAAGATTTCAAGCAATCCTGTCAGCAGTGGTGAGAATCATTGTTAGACTGCACCCTTTTCTTTCTTCAAAGGATGGAGGCACGGTGGTTATCAGACTGGAGATGCTTGGTGACCTGTCATAATGAGATTAGATCCCAAGTGAGGATGCTCCCAGCATAGGAAAGAACAGTGACAAGATGGGAAAATAACAAGCTGGTGTGTTGTCTCAAGCCTTATTCAAGCTACTATAGATGGTGTATTCTATGGCTTGCAACCAATTATGATAACAGGGAAGGAGAAAGGGAGAGAAGAGGAAGGAGAAGAGGGGGTAGGGGTAGGGGCAAGAAGAGGGGAAGGGGAGAGAGAGAAGGGGGATAGGGAGGGAGAGGGAGAGAGGTAGAGAGACAGAGAGAGATGAGAGAGAGAGAGAGAGAGAGAGAGAGAGAGAGAGAGAGAGAGAGAGAGAGTCTTGCCTTTAAATTTCAAAGCTGTGGAAAAATGAGAGTGACAATAATTTTTTCTCTATATAAGGTTATTTAGAAAGGAGTCTCTCAAAGTGTTCCTTCTACAAATATCACAAACATCTTTGTCATTTGACTATGTCATTAAAATGTAGATTCTGCAGCCCCACTATGACCTTTAGATTTTTTGGTAATGGGACTCAGAAACCTTTTACCTTTGTGTGTGTGTGTGTGTGTGTGTGTGTGTGTGTGTGTGTGTGTGTGTGTGTGTGTGTGATTTTACTGTATAGCCCCAGGCTGGTCTCAAAGACTTATAGTATCTCTAAAAGGAAAAGGAAGGGGAGAGGATGGAAGAATGAGAGAAACACACACACACACACACACACACACACATACACAGAGTGAGTGGGTACTAACTTTATAAAAGGAGACTAACTACTAACTAGTTGGAGAGTGACAATAATTTTGATGACTAAACAATAATTCAAGAATGAAATAAATATGTTAGCATGGAATTCATAAAAACCTTATAAGAATGATGCTTCCAAGGATGTCGTGTAGGAGGTGAAACACTGAGGAACGTGATAGATTCAATCCTGATAATTAAATGTTTAAAGTAATCAAACAAGGAAAACCTTTCTCAATAAGTTTGCTCATAAAGATCAATATTCTTGCTACTTCCAGTCCTCACACATTTCCCATCTTTTGTGTTTGTAAACACTCTGCCTCCTCGAGATTATTGGAAAAATGGTAAGGCCATGAAACCCTTAATTAAGGCTCACTAGCCAAGTAGCTCAGGAAATAAAAGGTTAAATTTATTTCTTCCAGTTATGCAAGCTATTGAAGAAATGAAGGAACATGCATATTTTGTGTCCTCAAAATATCTGAATATGGAGACACCACCGGGACCAGCATGTGGGTCAGTGAGCAAGCAGAAAATTAAGTGATGGCAGAGAAAGAAGACGTTAAATCATGGAGAGATGGAAAACAAACAGAAACTGATTGGTTTGTGTGCTATGAAGAGAGCCTGACCTGAAGATGCAATGGCAGTGTGCTTGTGCTTTCTTCCTTCCAGAGAGCCAACCACTGTGTCTGTGATTCCCAAAGCAGCATCCTAGCCTAGGAGGAGGAGCAGTCCCTGCACAGTGGGGACCCAGAGCCTATTGTGTTTGCTTCTCATCATTTGCCTATTTGCTGATCTCTCTGGTTGGTTGTGGTGTTAGCTCCACCATGAGGATGGGGGGAAAAAAATCTATGGTTTGCTTTGTTGTGCTTAACTTTGCCCACGGATTTCTAGTCTCTGGAATCTTCAGGATGATCAATCATTTAACCACCTTACCTTTCAAAAGAAGATGCCATTTCTGACCCTGCTCGTGAGGGTAAAATGAACAAGTTTGTGATGGAGAGATGGGTGAGAGAAAGGTGGAATGTTTTATTTATTATGAAATGCGGTAGGTCTGGAGATGTGAAGGTGGTGACAAACAGCCTCATGTGAGTAGCCTGCATTGCCACTTGAGGCCAAGGAGAAATCCCAGCCAAGCTGCCACTGAGGACCAGGTCTGGGCCCATAGTCCTACAGCAGTAGGGGCCTGTGTTGATGTATGTTGTCTATGTGACCACCAAAGTTCACGCGGATGACTGTGGTCTGTTCTGCTGCCTGCAGCCGTGTGGATGGCCAAAGGCTAAATAGAGCTGAATATAACTCTTACCTGGGCATCATTGTAGAGCTGCTCCTAGTGGAGTGGGCGCAGGAGAGTTGTCATGAGGGCATGAACTCAGGAAAGCTGGCACTTTCCTTTCCCCTTGCTCCTGTGACAGGATAGAGCTGAACCTACCCCTTGCATAGGCACCATTGGAAGGCGTCCCTCCATCACCAACTGCAGCATTCTGGAAAGGAGGCTACACCTCACCTAGACAGCACAGTAGAGATGATCCTGGTGGCAAATATGGCAGTGAGCCGGTTTTGAGAGCAGGAGTGTGGAAGAGCTAGCCCCATCCTAAGGCAACTGTGTATTGTGCCATTGGTGCTGGAGAGATATCTCCCTCCCTCTTCCCCTCACATCCTGTGAGATTGGGTAAGTTAGCTGGGCAGTGCTGAATAGCTCACCTTGGTGGTTTGGGTGCTAGACACCTGGCTGGGTGACCAGCCCAATTATCACTCAGGCTTAGAACCAGGGTTTTGTGTTGGGCTACCCCAAAATTTATTCCATGTGTACTGGGGGAGCATGTGCATGGGCCAATTCTGTAAAATTAAAGATGTAAGTTCTTCACGGCACAAGCTAACAACAGACTGTCCTAGAGGAGTATCTTTGGGTTTTGACTATTTAACATGTGGCAGAAGCAGACCAATGACTCATTGCAATGGACACTTGCAAGTGAAACTGTTTACACAAAAGGATATATTGTGTAACTCACTGTGACAGAGTCTCCATGTTGAGATAATATTATTTTTGTTTACTTGTTTTGTTTTGTTTTGTTTTTGTTTCCTTCCGGGGGCAGAGTTTACAATAACAGAGGGAAATATGGAGAGACAGGAAGAGATGAGTGGGATTGGATGCATGATGTAAAAACACATAGAATCAATAAAAGAATAATTGAATATACTACCTTCCATATCTTCTATGTACAGGTTTCTATACAGAGAAAGTATCAAAACATCACCAATTTCTTCATTTCTCCAATTTATCCCAAGCAGAGGTTCATCACTTTACATTTTACGTATATATCTTGAAGTAGTCTCTCAAGAGGAAGAAAATGATGAGAAATAAAGTCCAGAAATTAGATGAAATCTTAAACAAGACTATGCTTTAAAACCTACAGACTCATCATCTATAAACTATGTGCTCTGATTGTCTACTCTCATACTAAGTGTACTAAGTGAACAGTTTTTTTTTCTTTTTTTTTTTTATTAACTTGAGTATTTCTTATATACATTTCGAGTGTTATTCCCTTTCCCGGTATCCGGGCAAACATCCCCCTCCCCCCTCCCCTTCCTTATGGGTGTTCCCCTCCCAACCCTCCCCCCATTGCCGCCCTCCCCCCACCAGTCTAGTTCACTGGGGGTTCAGTCTTAGCAGGACCCAGGGCTTCCCCTTCCACTGGTGCTCTTACTAGGATATTCATTGCTACCTATGAGGTCAGAGTCCAGGGTCAGTCCATGTATAGTCTTTAGGTAGTGGCTTAGTCCCTGGAAGCTCTGGTTGCTTGGCATTGTTGTACATATGGGGTCTCGAGCCCCTTCAAGATCTTCCAGTTCTTTCTCTAATTCCTTCAACGGGGGTCCTATTCTCAGTTCAGTGGTTTGCTGCTGGCATTCGCCTCTGTATTTGCTGTATTCTGGCTGTGTCTCTCAGGAGCGATCTACATCCGGCTCCTGTCGGTCTGCACTTCTTTCCTTCATCCATCTTGTCTAATTGGGTGGCTGTATATGTATGGGCCACATGTGGGGCAGGCTCTGAATGGGTGTTCCTTCATTCTCTGTTTTAATCTTTGCCTCTCTCTTCCCTGCCAAAGGTATTCTTGTTCCCCTTTTAAAGAAGGAGTGAAGCATTCACATTTTGATCATCCGTCTTGAGTTTCATTTGTTCTAGGGATCTAGGGTAATTCAAGCATTTGGGCTAATAGCCACTTATCAATGAGTGCATACCATGTATGTCTTTCTGTGATTGGGTTAGCTCACTCAGGATGATATTTTCCAGTTCCAACCATTTGTCTACGAATTTCATAAAGTCGTTGTTTTTGATAGCTGAGTAATATTCCATTGTGTAGATGTACCACATTTTCTGTATCCATTCCTCTGTTGAAGGGCATCTGGGTTCTTTCCAGCTTCTGGCTATTATAAATAAGGCTGCGATGAACATAGTGGAGCACGTGTCTTTTTTATATGTTGGGACAGGTTTTTAAACGGCAACACTCAGTAAGGTTTTTGAATTGTTGACATCTGAATTTCTTGCTCTATTTCAAATTTTCAATATTTTGCTACTCTCTCCTTATAATTAATTCTGGTCTGAGGTACTTCTATCTTTTGCTCCTTTCATTCTTCTCTCAGCTGATACACAGAGCTTGGATCTGTGTCCATTCCTATTTCATTCCTTTATCTTTTCCTGTAAACCACATTCTTTTCCTGAGTTAAATAGCTTCTTCTGGTCAAAGGTCCTTGTTGTAAGCAACAGATATGAAGGACGCATCTTAATTCATCCCTTACTTCTAAAATCTAGAGCATTAAAGGAATGTAAAAACAACCAACTAGCAACAGGACAAATGAACCTGTACGCAGGTTAGGAAAGTAGTCAACAGAGCTTATTCCAAGTCGAGAATACCTTTTTAAAAAATGCAATGACATATTTATTCTTCTTCTAATTAGCCTTTTGTAAGAATTTAGTTTCCCAAATGCCCAAAGTATTCAATTTTCTTCTCCTAAGTGGGGTTTAAACAAAAATAAATCATTCTAATACAATACCGTTTACCTTTTTCCCTTGTTCTTTCTGGGAATGAAGATGCTTTTCCAGCAATTAGGTAAATTATCTGTGATTCTGAGGAAGAAACAGAAGAAATTGTTGGCTAACTAAAGCTACCTGGATTACCAACCACACAGTTCTGGATATGTTAGGTCAATAAAGTTCATTGTTTATACAGAACCATGAGTACTTGGAGTACACTGAATTCAAGTGTGGTGTGCATGAATATGAGTGTCCCTGAATAAATTATTATGCAAAGCATGCTTCTAATGCAAAAAAGAAAAAAGACTTTTTGAAGCAAAATGTAAGTGCTTCTTGAATGGAAATAGTTATGCATGACTTAGCCACAGGGATATATAAAAGCTGGATTTCTTAGATGATTTCTTTGTGCAGTATTCTAGAGTATAATTTTACAAGTGGAGGAAATATAGTCTTACTGAAACTGCATTGGGTCAGAATCCACAGTTTATCAAAATGTCATTATAGGGGCATGTGGATGCTAACACTATCCACTACAAATATTTAATACAAGGTTTCCCAAGTAAGAGATCTCCTACTCATGTAATGAGATAAGAATGTTGTACTAGGATGTTATCGATTGTTAGAACCACAGAGAATGAAACATGAGGAACTGGATATAGATCTATCCTGAGAGACACAGCCAGAACATGTCAAATACAGAGGCAAATGCTAGCAGCAAACCACTAAACTGAGAAGGGGGCCCCATTGGAGGAATTAGAGAAAGAATTGAAAGAGCTTAAGGGGCTTGCAACTCCATAAGAACAATAATGACAATCAACCAGAGCTTCCAGGAACTAAACCACTACCAAAAGACTATACATGGACTGACCCAGGGCTCCAGCTGCATATGTAGCTGAGGATGGCCTTGCTGGGCACCAATGGGGTGAGAAACCCTTGGTCCTGTCAAGGTTGGACCCCCATTGTAGGGGATTGTCAGGGAAGGTGGTAAGGGAGAGTGGATGGGGGGAGGAACAACCGTATAGAAGAAGGGGGGGAGGAGGGATAGGCAAAAAAAAAAAAAAAGAAACATTGCAGTTTTACATAGGAACATGGTCAGGATATCGGAACCCAAGAAACAAGAGAAAAAGATTGGAATAGTAGTTCCAAAGGAGAAACAAAATATTGAGAAGTCAGCTGAGGAAGAAGAGGAAGATTCTGACACCATAACAAGAGAGCAGAAAGTAGATACATTCTACAAAAGAAAACCAGATATCGTCAAAATGTCACCCTTTCCCTCCTAATAGACAACAGCAAAATATTTATACCACATATCAGAAAAAGCTGCAAAAATGTACAGCCTAAAAAATAAGCTTGGTATGATTAAATTTCCCATATATTCATTTCAGGTATTCTGATGGTGTAAGATGACATATATCAAAACTGCTGAGAAAAGCAATGCCAGAGATCTATTTCGAGATCATGAGGGTATATCTGTCAATAAAGAAAAAGAAAAGATACTTCCTAGCAAAAAGAGAGAAAGAAAAGAGAAAGAGTGGAAGGAAAGAGAGAAATATATATAGAGAGGTAAAAACAGAGAGAGACAGAGAGAGAAGGAAAGAAAGAAAGAAAGAAAGAAAGAAAGAAAGAAAGGAAGAAAGAAAGAAAGAAAGAAAGAAAGAACAAAAGAAAGAAAGAAAGAAAGAAAGAAAGAAAGAAGAAAAGAAGGAAAGAAGGAAGAAAGGAAGGAAGGAAGGAAGGAAGGAAGAAAGAAAGAAAGAAAGAAAGAAAGAAAGAAAAAGAAAGAAAGAAAGAAAGGAAGAAAGAAAGAAGAAAGAAAGAGAGAAAGAAAAAGAAAGAAAAGGAAATACAGGAGGGATGCGAAGGTTGGTGAAGGGACATGTCTGAAACTCGTGGGTGCAGGAAAGCAATTCTGTAAAGCACACTTCAGGCAAACAAATAAAAAGCAGTCCACTGTCTGCACCAATTTCCATCTGAAAGCCACCAGTTTAGGAAATGTATACATTTCATTATATCATGAGCAATATAAAACATGGTGAAATAAGTTATGTATATAATCAGCTAATTATTTTATTAGCCGAATCAACTAAGAAGTCGAAATACTATGTTAACATTCAACAATCTATATATTGTTGGATTATATTTTTATGAATGTGTATGGATACCTATGCAACAAAATTCATCCATACGTACTACTTTTGCTGAATTGTCTTTCTAGAAATTCTCACCAATGCAAAATTTCAAATTCCTTGTTTACCATAGGCTAATTCAGGTAAATTTGACTTTTAATAGTGGTTGTGTAATACTGACTGAATTCCTGTTTGGAGCAGGCCATAGTGGCCCAAATTCTATATACCATTATCTCTGCATAAACATAAATTATAAATATTGGTGAGAATGGAAAGAAGTAATCACATTTAAAAACCCATACATTTTGCTTTTACTCTCATAGAAGTAATGAGCTCATTCTCCCAAAGATGATAACAATGAAAATAGAAAAATGTTCACATTTAACTCTGTGCACTTTATTTTCCAAAAGAGGTATTTTTACTGTTTTATGTTTTAAAATGAGGAAATAGATTTTGTGCATTTCTCATGCTGGGATTTTAGACTTTCCTGTTACAAGATAGGCTCAGCCACATTGCAGACATTTCAGTGTGTTGAAATTGTCCTAAGAAGTGCTCTACAAATTACTGTTTCTTTTTTTTTAAGAGTGACTCCAAAACTTTTAAAAGAGGCTGTAAATATCACATAAAATTCAGGAACTAATATAGCCTTAACAGAGACATTAACTACAATATGATCTATACATAAGCCAATTAACCTTCTATAATAAGTTTTGTGTATTTGCATATGTCTGTGGATTTGCATGTGGCTTTGTAGATATCAGTTATTAAAGTACATATTGTAATATACAGGACAGTCACCTTTCTTTTTCACCTTCACTGCAGGAGATCCTTCAGTATCTACTCACAGCCCATGAGAGATACCATCAGGATTTAGACTCTGCCATTGCCTATTTGAATAATGCCGAGCACCTGTCTTCAATATTAACTATGTATTAACATTCATGGTACTACAAATAAATGAGTTACTTTGAACAATAAAGTGTTTTAATTTGAAAAACAGTTAAATAATTTTTCTTGTGTTACATCATTAAAACCTACAGAATCAAAACAGGAACCTGTCTTGGCATTTTAAATTTTCCGTCTTGATATTTGACTTTTACACTCATCTAGGAGGATTGCTTTAAATTATTTCATGGTTAGGACTATATTAAATGAGCAATGCAGCTATACTCATAAATTTAAAAACACTGCAACAGAAAAGGAATATACAGACTTTCATGTATTTTATCGGTCTATACTAATCTGTTTCTGGCCATAGAACATTTCATGACCTTATGGATGTGCACTCTGTAATTGTCTAGTTACTCTGAAACCCTGTGGCTTTCTGCCTACATAAACTACACATAGCCCTAGTAGTTACATCATGCAAAGACAAATTGAAATCTGACTTTTAAATGATATATTATATCATGACATACATTGTAGTGACAAAGGTTTTAGACAGATTACTTTTCAGTGTTATTTTTAATTGGGAAAGAAAAGACTTATTGTGCTTACAAATAAAACAGTGATAATGTGGTTTTCGGAGACACAAAAAATAAGGACTCTCCTATGGTATTTGTTTAATTTTTCTGTCTCTTCTTTTGCTTTATCCTTCAGTTTTCAGTCTTGGTTTTGTGTTTGAAATATTATTTTTTATTTTGAATAATACAATAAATGAAAGAATTGTTGCTATGACAATCAGAAATGGGATATGTAAACCTAAGAGTGGAATTCCAATACCACTCTTATCCGACCTGTTGACATCTACTTTGAGTGTCCATCAAGCGTAAATCTTTTGCTGCTAAATTCCCGGATGTTACAGATGATATAACATTTCCTTAGTTTGCTGCTTGAATACAAACTTTCAATAGATACATTAAAGACAATTATCACCAAAGGGACAGCTCTACCCAGTATGGGAAAATAAAACAGAATCAACATTCAGATCTTTTCAAGGAAATATCTCTTATTTCCAAATACTTCAGGAAGTAACGGAAGCAGCTATGATGTAACTGGATGTCAGATACAGTACACACATGATGTGGCAAGAAGGTTGAGTCAACAACAACAAAGACATTAAAGATACATTCATAAATATAACATTCTAAGTGTATCAATAAATGATATAAAATAATATATGGTCTATGAGCTGTATCATAATAGTCCCTAGTTTTTGTTTTAATACCCATTTATCAGTGAATACATACCATGTGTGTTCTTTTGTGACTGTGTTACCTCACACAGGATGATATTTTCTAGTTCTAGTTTTTTTTTTCTGTCTAAGACACAGATATCTGTTTTCCAAAATAAATGGAAGAGATTTTCTAATGAAATGAAATAAATGATTGAACAGTGCTTTGTGGCTACATCTCAATATTTGTAGAATATAAGAGGCCTTTGAACACTGAACTATAAAAACTGAATTGTTTTTATGACCAGATACATCTCTTGAACACAGGACCTAAAAATATGATTCCTGCACATACTGAGGATATTAAGAAATTTAGAAAACTGAAGATTTAGGCATATAATTTTCTGAGCTTTCTTACTTTCTCCTCAAAGTAGGAAAAAAATTCAACTTCTTCTCTCAAGACCTGAGTGCTGTGTATTTAGAGTGAAAGAAAGTAAGTAGAGACACAGTCAGGATCTGAATAAATGGGCTTTGTGATTTCCCTCCTTGTCATTACCATAAACATTTGGAACTTTGATTCATATATTTAAATATTCTTCACTGAACCTGTACATAAATTTATGGTTTTCTTAATATTTTAGTATCCCTATCTAAATGATTGCATCACACATAAACATATTAAAATGTATATTATTTTTATTTTGCTATTATTTTGTTAGATGTAATTATCAGTCATGAATCTTGAGATGGGTAAAACAAATCTTTTATGTCTTATACCATATTACTCAATACACACTATTGGAAGCACTCCAAATCTGTAGATCACTTTAATTTAGTTGAAATTCACATTTCAGATACTTATCTTAATTACAAAAAAACAGAATAACAGCAGAATAATAGTAGTGTTAAAATTCAATTATTAAATTCCAAAGCAAGTATATTACTGGAATTAATTACAATTTAAAAACTTATTTTGACTCTGGTTAGGACTAAATGAATCATGTGAGAAACCCCTTGGTTTTGGTTATTGTTTTACCATTATTGTTATTTTATTAGAAACTAAACTGTTGAAAGGTCATAGGGGAAAAGAACTCTTCTTCCTATGTTTCCTTGGATGATGCTCAACTGCAAAGATTCATAAGAACAGTCGCTCACTTGTGAGTCCTTTCTGTAAGCCAACCTCTATTCTAAATGCCCAGCACAGATGAACTTATTTAATATTTAAAGCATCATTATACTTTTAGGTGATAAGATATGCCAGGGCACCTTGAGTGGTACTGCATCAGCCAGCAGGGGTTCCCATTAGCCATTTTATTTTAGCAGAGCTACTTGATATACTAAAGAACATTATTTTTTTCAGTAAAGATTCCATTTACTGTAACTTGAAGAAAAGGAAATGTCTGATATAGTTGTCATCTAGATATATTTACACATGCACATCTGAAATCATACACAGACAAAACATGCACACAAGCTTATAATATGCATTAGAATAGCTTACTGCGATCAGTAAGGAAATGTTATAATGGTATGTTCTCTATAACATTCACTCTGGGTGTAAACAAGAAAGACAAGTGTCCTCCAGTAGAGAAAGGGGAATGAGATGATTGTTCTGGTTTCATGTCTATATCTCTGGTAAAAAGAAACTATCAAATGATAATTTTAGTTAATCCCTGAAATTCCCTGCACCAATTTTTATCTCACTCCCAGCTCTCTCCATCTCTCTTTCTTCACGTCTTATCACAATCCCCTTTCCCTTCCTTGCCCCATCTCCTACCTCATTTCCTCTCTCCATTCACCACCTATGACTATTTAGTTCTTTTTCCTAGTGAAATTCATGTGCTCTCCTTTGTGGCCCCCTTATTACCTAGTTTTTGGGTCTGTGGATTATATGATGATTACCTGGAGCTTTATGGTTAATATGCAATTATAAGCGAGTGCATACAGATATTTTTGGCCCTAGGTTACCTCCCTCAGAATGATATTCTCATGTTCTATCCATTTGTATGCAAGGTTCATGATGTCTTGGGTTTTAATAGCTGAATAGTATTGCATTGAGTTGGTATACTGCATTTTTTATTGCTTCTTCAGTTGACAGATATCTAGGTTTGAAAAAGGGGGCTCTAGCTGAGATTTCTACAAGAAGAGGATTTGGAGACTGTAGTGGCTACCTCCTGTAGCCAGGCAGGACTTCCAGAGGACAGGGAAAACCAACCAAGCCACAAAACCTTCAACCCCAAATCTGTCCTTCCTACAATATGTGCAGGGATAAAGATGAAGCAGAGAGGGAGAAAATAGCCACCCAATGACTGCCCCAACATGAGACCCATCCAATGGGAGGGATCCAATCCTTAACACTTGGATGATGCTCTGTTATGCTTGCGGAGAGGAGCACAGCATAATTATTTCCTGAGAGGTTTTATGCAGCAGCAGACAGAGACAGATGCAGAGAGTCACAGAGAAACGTGAGGCAGAGTTCAGAGAGTATTGTCAGAGAGTCGGGGAAAGAAGTTAGCAACCCGCCAGTGTCAAGAACACTGAAGGAAGCCCTATAAAGTCAAATAAACTTTGACTGTGAAGGCTCAGAGAGCTTGGACCACCAACTAGGGAGCATGCAGGAGCTGGACCTAGGTCCCCTACACATTTGTAACACATGCGTAGTTTTGTCTTTATGTGGGTCCCCTAACAAGTGAAGCTGGACTATCTGCCATTGTATCCCTGTCCCCTCAGCCCCAGTGGGAGAGGGTGTGCTTATTCCTGCTAGAATTAGATGTCTCAGAGTTGGGTAGTACCCAAGTGGAATATACTAGGAGGAGAGGAAGGAATGAGTCTGTGATCAGGAGGTAAAGTGAATAAAATAATACATTATTAGAAAAATAATTTTAAAATAAGGAAAATAGTTTTAAGAAAAAGAGATTTATTTTAACTCAAAATACCAGATTACAATCCTTTATTTTTGTATAGAAAATATTTGAAACTTCAAGCATTTAGTTACGTCATATCCACAATCAAGTTCAGAGAGAAATTAATGCATACATTTTCACTTTGTTAATCGAACTCAACTAATTTCTCTACTTTTACACAGTTCAGAAGTTTCCTTTACCTAGTGAACTGCCCATAGTGGGATTGATCACTCTATATCAATTATGTTGATTAATCAACACTACCTACTAATGACCACAGGCCAACTGAATAAAAACAACGCATTGAGATTTGAGTGATTCAATTTTCACCTGTCAACTAAACAATAAAATCCAACAATGAAACTCCACCCATGCCAACTTGACGCCCAAAGAATTTGATTTTAAAAATTAACCTTTTACTTCTCTTAAATATTTTTGGAATATGGAAAATAGTGAACTACTAAAAGTTCTATGTCTCATTAAAATTCCAATATGTTTAAACATCATGTGCTTTAACAATGTATCACTATTCAAAGAAAAAAAAGTAAAGCTAGTTATGCACTACCAATTCATGTTAGAACAGAGAAACATTCTTTTTGTCCAAACTTTGAGAGTGTAACTTTTTATATTGCATTTTGTTATGACTTATTAGTATCCCTTAAAATCTTTGTTTTCTAAAGGGACACGGGAAGGGAATGGATTCAGATGGTAGGGAAGGTGCTGAGAAACTGGACGTAGTATAGGGAGAGGAAATACTAATACAGATATATTTGGTGATTGAAGAATCTATTTTCCATATAAG
The DNA here is from genome assembly GCF_021556685.1 of Rattus norvegicus. Taxonomy (NCBI): domain Eukaryota; kingdom Metazoa; phylum Chordata; class Mammalia; order Rodentia; family Muridae; genus Rattus; species Rattus norvegicus. The sequence continues at coordinate 118,027,174 of NC_141539.1, read as the reverse complement.
GGAAAAGAATTTTTATTGTTACAGAAAAATGAAGTGGGGAAAAATATATAACTGAGATAATGCTTTTGAGGTATGAAAGAGTTAAGGAATACCAAAATGAAAATGAATGGGCAGAATCTGACTTGGCAATTTGATACTGTGAAAGTTTTTGTTGTTGTTGTTGTTGTTGTTGTTGTTGTTGCTGTTTTGGTTGTTTTGTTTTGAATCAAGAGTTTCAATTCAGAGGTCATTTGGGCATTTTCTGACTTTTACTCTTTGGAAGATGGTAGGATTAAAGAAGGAAGACAGCTTATTGATTAATTGCCTTCCATGTTGCTTCAACATAATGCATAATGAAATGGGTCTGAGTCAACATTTTGACAAACATGATGCAGTAAAGGGATATGTCACTAGTGTACGTGAGAAACCTAACCACTTAGAGACATGTAGACCTGGCTTCAGTCAAAAGGATTCTGACTCAGCCTGTCACTTGCTTCTGTGTCAGCATTAAGCTCTTTAGCTGGATATTTAGTATGACTGTGAGAATATTCATCGTCCAGATTCTGTGATTCTCCAGTGTTATCCCCTAAGATAACAGTCTCAGTTACAGTTCTTGAGATGGGATCTTACAAGTCACCATGAAACAAGGGAAGAACCAAGACAGAGAGGAAAGAGGGAAATGGGAGTCCACTACCAATACAGCATTCACTTGGCAAAATGGCAGCCTATTCTCAGAAGCAGCTGAAGTTTCTGGAAGACGTAGGAAAGCCTTGTGTTTTCCTACCTGTGAGCTGAAGAAATCGAGTGATGAGCCCTCCTTCATCTCTTTCTCACCGTCAGAGAATTATGGGAAAGCACGGTAAGGTGCTGGGATTGAGATCTTTACCTTCAGTAGAACTCCACCCTCCTTCCTATCGCAGAAGTTGACCTGATTGTATTTCATTTCTAATAGCATTTGGATAATTTTAATTTTTATCACTTCCACTTTGATTTTGATTCTACATCTCACTATTGTTGGTATTCCTGTCTAAATAAGTGTTACTACCTTGTGAATGCCAGGCATTCTGATTTTTACCTTGAGTGGCATTTCTGTTCCTCTTTGTATTCTTGACACTTGGAAACAGTTTGATCTGGGTGGAAAGGGAACACATATTACAAAGGACTAAAGGAAACAATGTTTATTCTAGGCTTATATTTCCCTCATGTGAAGACAAAAGCATGCCTGCGCTGTACCCAACTAATGTCCCATGAGCCACCCAGTATCTGGTTTGGCTGATGGAATGAATACATATCTACATCCTATGTGAGTGCCAAGTACCCAGACATCTAATCCTCTTTAGTGGTTGTGTTCCCAGTCTGGCATAATCTTCTCACAAGCGAGCACTGATCAATATTCACCGAATATTCCAGTGGCATGCTGCACAATCCCCAGACTTCTTTGTTCCAGTTTATGTGCTATGGATTGATCCTTATTTGTCAACTGGCAAAGATTCTTTTCTTATTGACGGATGATTTACATAACAAATGAGTGAGGCACTGTATGGTCGGAAAACAACAATATTCTTAATATTTATTCTATGGTATTTAACGTATTATTGTAGTTCTTAAAACTTTTTGGCAACAAGAGGTACGCAGCTCCTACACAAGCCTCATGCTTTACCTGCACATTGTCCCTCTCATCTTTCACTGTGTTCAAGTTTTAACCGTTCTCTTCAAGAGTTCATGAAAAAAAACCAATGCTCTGGAAATTTGCATACAATCTGGCAATACAAGTTTTGAAAGCTACTGCTGGGCACCTACTTTTATTTCCAGGAATCATATAAATTGAACTAGATAAGAAAAAGTAGCATTAACACACACACAGTTGTTTTTGCCCTAGGATGCAATCATGCTGCTCTGTAACAAGTGACAATGTGGCTACATGAAATGTACTCCTTTGTTCTTAGTGTTCCCAGTTTCAAGGAGAGTTTATCTTATTTTAACTCTGCAGTTCACGATGGTATCTGTATTTAGTGATGGCAGGTTTACAGTTAGTCTATAAGAAAACCAAATCCCTCAGAATATGATCATAAAAGTTCCTTCTCTAGCCAAACTCTTTATTACTTGGGGTGTGGTGTGTTTCTTGAGACAAGGTCTGTATAATCTGTGTCTTGGAACTCAATTTCACCGAGATCTAGTATTAAAGGCTTGTGTTA